>NC_034198.2:44419017-44611651 GCF_002021735.2 Oncorhynchus kisutch
TAGACCAGGGTAATATAATGACAGTAGATGGTAGACCAGGGTAATATAATGACAGTAGATGGTAGACCAGGTTAATATAATGACAGTAGATTGAGACCAGGGTAATATAATGACAGTAGAGGGTAGGCCAGGGTAATATAATGACATTAGAGTTTAGACCAGGGTAATATAGTGACAGTAGATGGTAGACCAGGTTAATATAATGACAGTAGATTGAAACCAGGTAATATAATGACAGTATAGTGTAGACCAGGGTAATATAGTGACAGTATATGGTAGACCAGGTTAATATAATGACAGTAGATGGTAGACCAGGGTAATATAATGACAGTAGAGGGTAGACCAGGGTAATATAGTGACAGTAGATGGTAGACCAGGGTAATATAGTGACAGTAGAGTTTAGACCAGGGTAAAATAGTGAAAGTAGATGGTAGACCAGGGTAATAAAATGACAGTAGAGTTTAGATCAGGGTAATATAGTGACAGTAGATGGTAGACCAGGGTAATATAATTACAGTAGATGTTAGACCAGGGTAATATAATGACAGTAGATGGTAGACCAGGGTAATATAATGACAGTAGAGGGTAATATAGTGACAGTAATAGTAGACCAGGTTAATATGAGACAGTAGATGGTAGACCAGGGTAATATAATGACAGTAGAGGATATATAGTGACAGTAGATAGTAGATCAGGTTAATATAATGACAGTAGAAAGGTAGACCAGGGTAATATAATGACAGTAACGTTTAGACCAGGGTAATATGTGACAGTAGAATGGTAGACCAGGGTATATAATGACAGTAGATGGTAGACCAGGGTAATATAATGAACAGTAGATGGTAGACCAGGGTAATATAGTGACAGTAGAGTTTAGACCAGGGTAAAATAGTGAAAGTAGATGGTAGACCAGGGTAATAAAATGACAGTAGAGTTTAGATCGGGTAATATAGTGACAGTAGATGGTAGACCAGGGTAATATAATTACAGTAGATGTTAGACCAGGGTAATATAATTACAGTAGATGGTTAGACCAGGGTAATATAATGACAGTAGATGGTAGACCAGGGTAATATAATGACAGTAGAGGGTAATATAGTGACAGTAGATCGTAGACCAGGTTAATATGATGACAGTAGATGGTAGACCAGGGTAATATAATGACAGTAGAGGATAATATAGTGACAGTAGATAGTAGACCAGGTTAATATAATGACAGTAGAAGGTAGACCAGGGTAATATAATGACAGTAACGTTTAGACCAGGGTAATATAGTGACAGTAGATGGTAGACCAGGGTAATATAATGACAGTAGATGGTAGACCAGGGTAATATAATGACAGTAGATGGTAGACCAGGGTAATAGATTGACAGTAGATGGTAGACCAGGGTAATATAATGACAGTAGATGGTAGACCAGAGTAATATAATGACGTAGAGGGTAGTCCCAGGGTAATATAGTGACAGTAGATGGTAGACCAGGGTAATATAATGACAGTAGATGGTATACCAGGGTAATATAGTGACAGTAGATGGTAGACCAGGGTAATATAGTGACAGTAGATGGTAGACCAGGGTATATAATATGACAGGAGAGTTTAGACCAGGGTAATATAATGACAGTAGATGGTAGACCAGGGTAAATCGATTTACAGTAGATGGTAGACCAGGATAATATTATGACAGTAGATGGTAGACCAGGGAAATATAATGACAGTAGAGGGTAGACCAGGGTAATATAATGACAGTAGACCAGGGTAATATCGTAACAGTAGAGGGTAGACCAGGGTTTAAAAATTAGGACAGTAGATGGTAAGACCAGGGTAATAGATTGACAGTAGATGGTAGACCAGGGTAATATAATGACGGTAGAGGGTAATATAGTGACAGTAGAGAGTAGACCAGGTTAATATAATGACAGTAGATGGTAGACCAGAGTAATATAATGACAGTAGATGGTAGACCAGGGTAATAGATTGACAGTAGATGGTAGACCAGGGTAATATACTGACAGCAGAGGGTAATATAAGTGACAGTAGATAGTAGACCAGGTAAATATAATGACAGTAGAAGGTAGACCAGGGTAATATAATGACAGTAGAGTTTAGACCAGGGTAATATAGTGACAGTAGATGGTAGACCAGGGTAATATAATGACAGTAGATGGTAGACCAAGGAAATAGATTGACAGTAGATGGTAGACCAGGGTATTATAATGACAGTAGAGGGTAATATAGTGACAGTAGATAGTAGACCAGGTTAATATAATGACAGTAGAAGGTAGACCAGGGTAATATAATGACAGTAGAGTTTAGACCAGGGTAATATAGTGACAGTAGATGGTAGACCAGGGTAATATAATGACAGTAGATGGTAGACCAAGGTAATAGATTGACAGTAGATGGTAGACCAGGGTATTATAATGACAGTAGAGGGTAATATAGTGACAGTAGATAGTAGACCAGGTTAATATAATGACAGTAGAAGGTAGACCAGGGTAATATAATGACAGTAGAGTTTAGACCAGGGTAATATAGTGACAGTAGATGGTAGACCAGGGTAATATAATGACAGTAGCTGGTAGACCCAGGGTAATAGATTGACAGTAGATGGTAGACCAGGGTAATGTAATGACAGTAGAGGGTAATATAGTGACAGTAGAGAGTAGACCAGGTTAATATAATGACAGTAGATGGTAGACCAGAGTAATATAATGACAGTAGATGGTAGACCAGGGTAATAGATTGACAGTAGATGGTAGACCAGGGTAATATAATGACAGTAGAGGGTAATATAGTGACAGTAGATAGTAGACCAGGTTAATATAATGACAGTAGATGGTAGACCAGGGTAATATAATGACAGTAGATGTTAGACCAGGGTAATAGATTGACAGTAGATGGTAGAGCAGGGTAATATAATGACAGTAGAGGGTAATATAGTGACAGTAGAGAGTAGACCAGGTTAATATAATGACCAGTAGATGGAAGACCCAGAGTAATATAATGACAGTAGATGGTAGACCAGGGTATTATAATGACAGGTAGAGGGTAATATAGTGACAGTAGATAGTAGACCAGGTTAATATAATGACAGTAGAAGGTAGACCAGGGTAATATAATGACAGTAGAGTTTAGACCAGGGTAATATAGTTATAGTAGATGGTAGACCAGGGTAATATAATGACAGTAGCTGGTAGACCAGGGTAATAGATTGACAGTAGATGGTAGACCAGGGTAATGTAATGACAGTAGATGGTAATATAGTGACAGTAGAGAGTAGACCAGGTTAATATAATGACAGTAGATGGTAGACCAGAGTAATATAATGACAGTAGATGGTAGACCAGGGTAATAGATTGACAGTAGATGGTAGACCAGGGTAATATAATGACAGTAGAGGGTAATATAGTGACAGTAGATAGTAGACCAGGTTAATATAATGACAGTAGATGGTAGACCAGGGTAATATAATGACAGTAGATGTTAGACCAGGGTAATAGATTGACAGTAGATGGTAGAGCAGGGTAATATAATGACAGTAGAGGGTAATATAGTGACAGTAGAGAGTAGACCAGGTTAATATATTGACAGTAGATGGAAGACCAGAGTAATATAATGACAGTAGATGGTAGACCAGGGTAATAGATTGACAGTAGATGGTAGACCAGGGTAATATAATGACAGTAGAGGGTAATATAGTGACAGTAGATAGTAGACCAGGTTAAGATAATGACAGGAGAAGGTAGACCAGGGTAATATAATGACAGTAGAGTTTAGACCAGGGTAATATAGTGACAGTAGATGGTAGACCAGGGTAATTATAATGACAGTAGATGGTAGACCAGGGTAATATAATGACAGTAGAGGGTAATATAGTGACAGTAGATAGTAGACCAGGTTAATATAATGACAGTAGATGGTAGACCAGGGTAATATAATGACAGTAGATGGTAGACCAGGGTAATAGATTGACAGTAGATGGTAGAGCAGGGTAATATAATGACAGTAGAGGGTAATATAGTGACAGTAGAGAGTAGACCAGGTTAATATAATGACAGTAGATGGAAGACCAGAGTAATATAATGACAGTAGATGGTAGACCAGGGTAATAGATTGACAGTAGATGGTAGACCAGGGTAATATAATGACAGTAGAGGGTAATATAGTGGCAGTAGATAGTAGACCAGGTTAATATAATGACAGGAGAAGGTAGACCAGGGTAACATAATGACAGTAGAGTTTAGACCAGGGTAATATAGTGACAGTAGATAGTAGATCAGGTTAATATAATGACAGTAGAAGGTAGACCAGGGTAATATAATGACAGTAACGTTTAGACCAGGGTAATATAGTGACAGTAGATGGTAGACCAGGGTAATATAATGACAGTAGATGGTAGACCAGGGTAATATAATGACAGTAGATGGTAGACCAGGGTAATATAGTGACAGTAGAGTTTAGACCAGGGTAAAATAGTGAAAGTAGATGGTAGACCAGGGTAATAAAATGACAGTAGAGTTTAGATCAGGGTAATATAGTGACAGTAGATGGTAGACCAGGGTAATATAATTACAGTAGATGTTAGACCAGGGTAATATAATTACAGTAGATGTTAGACCAGGGTAATATAATGACAGTAGATGGTAGACCAGGGTAATATAATGACAGTAGAGGGTAATATAGTGACAGTAGATCGTAGACCAGGTTAATATGATGACAGTAGATGGTAGACCAGGGTAATATAATGACAGTAGAGGATAATATAGTGACAGTAGATAGTAGACCAGGTTAATATAATGACAGTAGAAGGTAGACCAGGGTAATATAATGACAGTAACGTTTAGACCAGGGTAATATAGTGACAGTAGATGGTAGACCAGGGTAATATAATGACAGTAGATGGTAGACCAGGGTAATATAATGACAGTAGATGGTAGACCAGGGTAATAGATTGACAGTAGATGGTAGACCAGGGTAATATAATGACAGTAGATGGTAGACCAGAGTAATATAATGACAGTAGAGGGTAGTCCAGGGTAATATAGTGACAGTAGATGGTAGACCAGGGTAATATAATGACAGTAGATGGTATACCAGGGTAATATAGTGACAGTAGATGGTAGACCAGGGTAATATAGTGACAGTAGATGGTAGACCAGGGTATTATAATGACAGTAGAGTTTAGACCAGGGTAATATAATGACAGTAGATGGTAGACCAGGGTAATCGATTTACAGTAGATGGTAGACCAGGATAATATTATGACAGTAGATGGTAGACCAGGGAAATATAATGACAGTAGAGGGTAGACCAGGGTAATATAATGACAGTAGACCAGGGTAATATAGTAACAGTAGAGGGTAGACCAGGGTAAAATTATGACAGTAGATGGTAGACCAGGGTAATAGATTGACAGTAGATGGTAGACCAGGGTAATATAATGACGGTAGAGGGTAATATAGTGACAGTAGAGAGTAGACCAGGTTAATATAATGACAGTAGATGGTAGACCAGAGTAATATAATGACAGTAGATGGTAGACCAGGGTAATAGATTGACAGTAGATGGTAGACCAGGGTAATATACTGACAGCAGAGGGTAATATAGTGACAGTAGATAGTAGACCAGGTAAATATAATGACAGTAGAAGGTAGACCAGGGTAATATAATGACAGTAGAGTTTAGACCAGGGTAATATAGTGACAGTAGATGGTAGACCAGGGTAATATAATGACAGTAGATGGTAGACCAAGGAAATAGATTGACAGTAGATGGTAGACCAGGGTATTATAATGACAGTAGAGGGTAATATAGTGACAGTAGATAGTAGACCAGGTTAATATAATGACAGTAGAAGGTAGACCAGGGTAATATAATGACAGTAGAGTTTAGACCAGGGTAATATAGTGACAGTAGATGGTAGACCAGGGTAATATAATGACAGTAGATGGTAGACCAAGGTAATAGATTGACAGTAGATGGTAGACCAGGGTATTATAATGACAGTAGAGGGTAATATAGTGACAGTAGATAGTAGACCAGGTTAATATAATGACAGTAGAAGGTAGACCAGGGTAATATAATGACAGTAGAGTTTAGACCAGGGTAATATAGTGACAGTAGATGGTAGACCAGGGTAATATAATGACAGTAGCTGGTAGACCAGGGTAATAGATTGACAGTAGATGGTAGACCAGGGTAATGTAATGACAGTAGAGGGTAATATAGTGACAGTAGAGAGTAGACCAGGTTAATATAATGACAGTAGATGGTAGACCAGAGTAATATAATGACAGTAGATGGTAGACCAGGGTAATAGATTGACAGTAGATGGTAGACCAGGGTAATATAATGACAGTAGAGGGTAATATAGTGACAGTAGATAGTAGACCAGGTTAATATAATGACAGTAGATGGTAGACCAGGGTAATATAATGACAGTAGATGTTAGACCAGGGTAATAGATTGACAGTAGATGGTAGAGCAGGGTAATATAATGACAGTAGAGGGTAATATAGTGACAGTAGAGAGTAGACCAGGTTAATATAATGACAGTAGATGGAAGACCAGAGTAATATAATGACAGTAGATGGTAGACCAGGGTATTATAATGACAGTAGAGGGTAATATAGTGACAGTAGATAGTAGACCAGGTTAATATAATGACAGTAGAAGGTAGACCAGGGTAATATAATGACAGTAGAGTTTAGACCAGGGTAATATAGTTATAGTAGATGGTAGACCAGGGTAATATAATGACAGTAGCTGGTAGACCAGGGTAATAGATTGACAGTAGATGGTAGACCAGGGTAATGTAATGACAGTAGATGGTAATATAGTGACAGTAGAGAGTAGACCAGGTTAATATAATGACAGTAGATGGTAGACCAGAGTAATATAATGACAGTAGATGGTAGACCAGGGTAATAGATTGACAGTAGATGGTAGACCAGGGTAATATAATGACAGTAGAGGGTAATATAGTGACAGTAGATAGTAGACCAGGTTAATATAATGACAGTAGATGGTAGACCAGGGTAATATAATGACAGTAGATGTTAGACCAGGGTAATAGATTGACAGTAGATGGTAGAGCAGGGTAATATAATGACAGTAGAGGGTAATATAGTGACAGTAGAGAGTAGACCAGGTTAATATATTGACAGTAGATGGAAGACCAGAGTAATATAATGACAGTAGATGGTAGACCAGGGTAATAGATTGACAGTAGATGGTAGACCAGGGTAATATAATGACAGTAGAGGGTAATATAGTGACAGTAGATAGTAGACCAGGTTAAGATAATGACAGGAGAAGGTAGACCAGGGTAATATAATGACAGTAGAGTTTAGACCAGGGTAATATAGTGACAGTAGATGGTAGACCAGGGTAATATAATGACAGTAGATGGTAGACCAGGGTAATATAATGACAGTAGAGGGTAATATAGTGACAGTAGATAGTAGACCAGGTTAATATAATGACAGTAGATGGTAGACCAGGGTAATATAATGACAGTAGATGGTAGACCAGGGTAATAGATTGACAGTAGATGGTAGAGCAGGGTAATATAATGACAGTAGAGGGTAATATAGTGACAGTAGAGAGTAGACCAGGTTAATATAATGACAGTAGATGGAAGACCAGAGTAATATAATGACAGTAGATGGTAGACCAGGGTAATAGATTGACAGTAGATGGTAGACCAGGGTAATATAATGACAGTAGAGGGTAATATAGTGGCAGTAGATAGTAGACCAGGTTAATATAATGACAGGAGAAGGTAGACCAGGGTAACATAATGACAGTAGAGTTTAGACCAGGGTAATATAGTGACAGTAGATGGTAGACCAGGGTAATATAATGACAGTAGATGGTAGACCAGGGTAATAGATTGACAGTAGATGGTAGACAAGGGTAATATATTGACAGTAGAGGGTAATATAGTGACAGTAGATAGTAGACCAGGTTAATATAATGACAGTAGAAGGTAGACCAGGGTAATATAATGACAGTAAAGTTTAGACCAGGGTAATATAGTGACAGTAGATGGTAGACCAGGGTAATATAATGACAGTAGCTGGTAGACCAGGTTAATAGATTGACAGTAGATGGTAGACCAGGGTAATAAAATGACAGTAGATGTTAGACCAGCGTAATATAATGACAGTAGATGGTAGACCAGGGTAATGGGTTGACAGTAGATGGTAGACCAGGGTAATATAATGACAGTAGAGGGTAATATAGTGACAGTAGATAGTAGACCAGGTTAATATAATGACAGTAAAAGGTAGACCAGGGTAATATAATGACAGTAGATGTTAGACCAGGGTAATATAATGACAGTATATGGTAGACCAGGGAAATATAATGACAGTAGAGGGTAGACCAGGGTAATATAATGACAGTAGACCAGAGTAATGTAGTAACAGTAGAGGGTAGACCAGGGTCATTTAAGATGGTAGACCAGGGTAATATAATGACAGTAGAAGGTAGACCAGGGTAGTATAATGACAGTAGATGGTAGACCAGGGTAATATAATGACAGTAGATCGTAGACCAGGTTAATATAATGACAGTAGATTGAGACCAGGGTAATATAATGACAGTAGAGGGTAGGCCAGGGTAATATAATGACATTAGAGTTTAGACCAGGGTAATATAGTGACAGTAGATGGTAGACCAGGTTAATATAATGACAGTAGATTGAAACCAGGTAATATAATGACAGTATAGTGTAGACCAGGGTAATATAGTGACAGTATATGGTACAACAGGTTAATATAATGGCAGTAGATGGTAGACCAGGGTAATATAATGACAGTAGAGGGTAGACCAGGGTAATATAGTGACAGTAGATGGTAGACCAGGGTAATATAGTGACAGTAGAGTTTAGACCAGGGTAAAATAGTGAAAGTAGATGGTAGACCAGGGTAATAAAATGATAGTAGAATTTAGATCAAGGTAATATAGTGACAGTAGATGGTAGACCAGGGTAATATAATTACAGTAGATGTTAGACCAGGGTAATATAATGACAGTAGATGGTAGACCAGGGTAATATAATGACAGTAGAGGGTAATATAGTGACAGTAGATAGTAGACCAGGTTAATATGATGACAGTAGATGGTAGACCAGGGTAATATAATGACAGTAGAGGGTAATATAGTGACATTAGATAGTAGACCAGGTTAATATAATGACAGTAGAAGGTAGACCAGGGTAATATAATGACAGTAACGTTTAGACCAGGGTAATATAGTGACAGTAGATGGTAGACCAGGGTAATATCATGACAGTAGATGGTAGACCAGGGTAATATAATGACAGTAGATGGTAGACCAGGGTAATTAATTGACAGTAGATGGTAGACCAGGGTAATATAATGACAGTAGATGGTAGACCAGAGTAATATAATGACAGTAGAGGTTAGTCCAGGGTAATATAGTGACAGTAGATGGTAGACCAGGGTAACATAATGACAGTAGATGATATACCAGGGTAATATAGTGACAGTAGATGGTAGACCAGGGTAATATAGTGACAGTAGATGGTAGACCAGGGTAATCGATTTACAGTAGATGGTAGACCAGGGTAATATTATGACAGTAGATGGTAGACCAGAGTAATATAATGACAGTAGAGGGTAGACCAGGGTACTATAGTGACAGTAGATGGTAGACCAGGGTAATATAGTGACAGTAGATGTTAGACCAGGGTAATAAAATGACAGTAGAGTTTAGACCAGGGTAATATAGTGACGGTAGATGGTAGACCAGGTTAATATAATGACAGTAGAGTTTAGACCAGGGTAATATAGTGACAGTAGATGGTAGACCAGGGTAATATAATGACAGTAGAGTTTAGACCAGGGTAATATAGTGACAGTAGATGCTAGACCAGTGTAATAAAATGACAGTAGATGGTAGATCAGGGTAATATAATGACAGTAGATGGTAGACCAGAGTAATATAATGACAGTAGATAGTAGACCAGGGTAGTAGATTGACAGTAGAATTTAGACCAGGGTAATATAGTGACAGTAGATGGTAGACCAGGGTAATATAATTACAGTAGAGTTTAGACCAGGGTAATATGGTGACAGTAGATGGTAGACCAGGGTAATATAATGACAGTAGATGGTAGACCAAGGTAATATAATGACAGTTGATGGTAGACCAGGGTAATATAGTGACAGTAGATGGTAGACCAGGGTAATAAAATGACAGTAGTTTAGACCAGGGTAATATAGTGACAGTAGATGGTAGACCAGGGTAATAGATTGACAGTAGATGGTAGACCAGGGTAATATAATGACAGTAGAGGGTAATATAGCGACAGTAGATAGTAGACCAGGTTAATATAATGACAGTAGAAGGTAGACGAGGGTAATATAATGACAGTAGATAGTAGACCAGGGTAATAGATTGACAGTAGATGGTAGACCAGGGTAATATAATGACAGTAGATGGTAGACCAGGTTAATATTATGACAGTAGATTGAGACCAGGGTAATATAATGACAGTAGAGGGTAGACCAGGGCAATAGAGTGACAGTATATGGTAGACCAGGGTAATATAATGACAGTATATGGTAGACCAGGGTAATATAATGACAGTAGATGGTAGACCAGGTTAATATAATGACAGTAGATTGAGACCAGGGTAATATAATGACAGTAGAGGGTAGACCAGGGGTAATATAGTGACAGTATATGGTAGACCAGGGTAATATAATGACAGTAGATGGTAGACCAGGGTAATAAAATGACAGTAGAGTTTAGACCAGGGTAATATAGTGATAGTAAATGGTAGACAAGGTTAATATAATGACAGTAGATTGAGACCAGGCTAATATAATGACAGTAGAGGGTAGACCAGGTAATATAGTGACAGTAGATCTAGCTGGTCTGTCATAATATAATAGAGACAGTAGATCTAGCTGGTCTGTCATAATATAATAGAGACAGTAGATCTAGCTGGTCTGTCATAATATAATTAAGACAGTAGATCTAGCTGGTCTGTCATATTTTCATAGAGACAGTAGAATTAGCTGGTCTGTCATATTATAATAGAGACAGTAGATGTAGCTGGTCTGTCATAAAATGATAGAGACAGTACAATTAGCTGGCCTGTCATAGATGAATAGAGACAGTAGATCTAGCTGGTCTGTCATAAAATAAAAGAGACAGTAGATCTAGCTGGTCTGTCATAATATAATAGAGCCAGTAGATATAGCTGGTCTGTCATAATATAATAGAGACAGTAGATCTAGCTGCTCCTTCATAATATAATAGAGACAGTAGATCTAGCTGGTCTATCGTAATATAATAGAGACAGTAGATCTAGCTGGTCTGTCATAATATAATAGAGACAGTAGATCTAGCTGGTCTGTCATAATATAATAGAGACAGTAGATCTAGCTGGACTGTCATAATACAATAGAGACAGTAGATCTAGCTGGTCTGTCGTATTATAATAGAGACAGTAGATGTAGCTGGTCTGTCATAAAATGATAGAGACAGTATATCTAGCTGGTCTGTCATAATATAATAGAGACAGTAGTTCTAGCTGGTCCTTCATAATATAATAGAGACAGTAGATCTAGTTGGTCTGTCATCATATAATAAAGACAGTAGATCTAGCTGGTCTGTCATATTATAATAGAGACAGTAGATTTAGCTGGTCTGGCATAATATAATAGAGACAGTAGAAATAGATGGACTGTCATAATATAATAGAGACAGTAGATCTACCTTGTCTTTTATAATATAATAGAGACAGTAGATCTAGCTTGTATGTCATATTATCATAGAGCCAGTAGAATTAGCTGGTCTGCCATAGATTAATAGAGACAGTAGATCTACCTGGTCTGTCATAATATAATAGAGACAGTAGATCTAGCTGGTCTGTCATAATATAATAGAGACAGTAGATCTAGCTGGTCTGTCATAATATAAGAGACAGTAGTTCTAGCTTGTCTGTCATATTTTCATAGAGACAGTAGAATTAGCTCGTCTGTCATATTATAATAGAGACAGTAGATGTAGCAGGTCTGTCATGAAATGATAGAGACAGTAGATCTAGCTGCTCCTTCATAATATAATAGAGACAGTAGATCTAGCTGGTCTGTCATAATATAATAGAGACAGTAGATCCAGCTGGTCTGTCATAATATAATAAAGACAGTAGATCTAGCTGGTCTGTCATATTATAATAGACACAGTAGAATTAGCTGGTGTGTCATAATATAATAGAGACAGTAGATCTAGCTGGTCTGTCATAATATAATAAAAACAGTAGATCTAGCTCGTCTGTCATAATACAATAGAGACAGTTTGAGTTTGAGTTTATTTTTATTTTTACAGGGACAGTGCACATTAATCAACGTTTCAGTAAAAGTGCCGGTTTTAGCCAGCCGGCTAATTTTCAACCGCAGTCCCTGGGCAGGTTATTAAAAACAATTAAAATATAGACAATAGCAACATAGAACAAGAAAGACATAGCAACATAGGACAAGCAAGACATAGCATACAGACAGAGCAACATAGGACAAGCAAGACGTAGCATACAGACAGAGCAGCATAGAACAAAAAGCAGCAAGTCAAAATTCATAAAAGCAACAAAGTGTTTCCACACCTCACAAGCTACAGACAACAGACAACATGGAGAGCGGCAACACACAGCTAGGGACCATGTTCACAAATCTGATTGACCTTTAGCCATGTCTTCAAGCATTTTGTGAAAGTGTGATATGTGGTGCAGTTATGTGTGTCTGATGGCAGTGTATTCCAGACATGGGAAGCTCTCACAGAGAATGCAGATTTACTAAAGGTGCTTTTCCTTAGGGGAACTATACAGTCACCTCTCATGGCAGACCTTGTGGATCTGCTGCCATATGTCTGGGTTTTCTGTTTAACAAAAATATTGAGTGGAGGGGGAGCCAGGCCATTGAGGATCTTGAATACAAGACATGCGTCGGTGTATTGCACAAGATTTTCCCAACTCAAGAGCTCATGCTTTCTAAGGATGTGACAATGATGATGGCTATTGGGCTTCCTATCAAGCACTTTGACCTCTGTAGTCAAACAATTTCGTATAAATCGGAAATTAGCTAGGTTGAATTTGGTTATTTGAATTACCTTTTTCACATGCTTTTTAAAGAGAGGTTGGAATCAAGTATGATGCCAGGGTACTTAAAATCAGATACCACCTGGAGCTTCTCCCCTGACACATAGACATCTGGCTCAGTAGCATCTGTTGCCCTCTTTGTGAAGAACATGCAAACAGTTTTTTTCACATTGAGATGCAAACACGAGTCACTGAGCCACTTTGTAACCTGGACCATTACAGTAGTGAGTTATTGTGCAGCTTGTTGTTTGCTCTTTGCATGCACATATATCACTGTATCATCTGCATACATTTGAACTTCAGACCAAGTACAGACAGAAGGCAGATCATTAATGTACAGGCTGAACAGGAGGGGCCCCAGTATTGACCCTTGGGGCACGCCCACATCATAGATCTAGATCAGTAGATCATATTATCATAGAGAAAGTAGAATTAGCTGGTCTGTCATAGACGAATAGAGACAGTAGATCTAGCTGGTGTGTCATAATATAATAGAGACAGTAGATCTAGCTGGTCTGTCATAATATAATAGAGACAGTAGATCTAGCTGGTCTGTCATAATATAATAGAGACAGTAGATCTAGCTGGTCTGTCGTATTATAATAGAGACAGTAGATCTAGCTGGTCTGTCATAATATAATAAAGACAGTAGATCTAGCTGGTCTGTCATATTATAATAGAGACAGTAGAATTAGCTGGTCCTTCATAATATAATAGAGACAGTAGATCTAGCTGGTCTGTCATAATATATTAAAGACAGTAGATATAGCTGGTCTGTCATAATATAATAGAGACATTAGATCTATCTGGTCTGTCATAATATAATAGAGACAGTAGTTCTAGCTGGTCCTTCATAATATAGTAGAGACAGTAGATCTAGCATGTCTGTCATATTATAATTGAGACAGTAGATCTAGCTGGTCTGTCATATATAATAGAGACAGTAGATCTAGCTGGTCTGTCATATATAATAGAGACAGTAGATCTAGCTGGTCTGTCATAATATAATAGAGAGAGTAGATCTAGCTGGTCTGTCATAATATAATAGAGACAGTAGATCTAGCTGGTCTGTCATAATATAATAGAGACAGTAGATCTAGCTGGTCTGTCATAATATAATAGAGACAGTAGATCTAGCTGGTCTGTCATAATATAATAGAGACAGTAGATCTAGCTGGTCTGTCATAATATAATAGAGACAGTAGATCTAGCTGGTCTGTCATAATATAATAGAGACAGTAGATCTAGCTGGTCTGTCATAATATAATAGAGACAGTAGATCTAGCTGGTCTGTCATAATATAATAGAGACAGTAGATCTAGCTGGTCTGTCATAATATAATAGAGACAGTAGATCTAGCTGGTCTGTCATAATATAATAGAGACAGTAGATCTAGCTGGTCTGTCATATTATAATAGAGACAGTAGATCTAGCTGGTCTGTCATAATAATAGAGACAGTAGATCTAGCTGGTCTGTCATAATATAATAGAGACAGTAGATCTAGCTGGTCTGTCATAATATAATAGAGACAGTAGATCTAGCTGGTCTGTCATATTATAATAGAGACAGTAGATCTAGCTGGTCTGTCATAATATAATAGAGACAGTAGATCTAGCTGGTCTGTCATAATATAATAGAGACAGTAGATCTAGCTGGTCTGTCATATTATAATAGAGACAGTAGATCTAGCTGGTCTGTCATAATATAATAGAGACAGTAGATCTAGCTGGTCTGTCATAATATAATAGAGACAGTAGATCTAGCTGGTCTGTCATAATTAATAGAGACAGTAGATCTAGCTGGTCTGTCATAATATAATAGAGACAGTAGATCTAGCTGGTCTGTCATAATATAATAGAGACAGTAGATCTAGCTGGTCTGTCATAATATAATAGAGACAGTAGATCTAGCTGGTCTGTCATATTATAATAGAGACAGTAGATCTAGCTGGTCTGTCATAATATAATAGAGACAGTAGATCTAGCTGGTCTGTCATAATATAATAGAGACAGTAGATCTAGCTGGTCTGTCATAATATAATAGAGACAGTAGATCTAGCTGGTCTGTCATAATATAATAGAGACAGTAGATCTAGCTGGTCTGTCATAATATAATAGAGACAGTAGATCTAGCTGGTCTGTCATAATATAATAGAGACAGTAGATCTAGCTGGTCTGTCATAATATAATAGAGACAGTAGATCTAGCTGGTCTGTCATAATATAATAGAGACAGTAGATCTAGCTGGTCTGTCATAATATAATAGAGACAGTAGATCTAGCTGGTCTGTCATAATATAATAGAGACAGTAGATCTAGCTGGTCTGTCATATTATAATAGAGACAGTAGATCTAGCTGGTCTGTCATAATATAATAGAGACAGTAGATCTAGCTGGTCTGTCATAATATAATAGAGACAGTAGATCTAGCTGGTCTGTCATAATATAATAGAGACAGTAGATCTAGCTGGTCTGTCATAATATAATAGAGACAGTAGATCTAGCTGGTCTGTCATAATTAATAGAGACAGTAGATCTAGCTGGTCTGTCATAATATAATAGAGACAGTAGATCTAGCTGGTCTGTCATAATATAATAGAGACAGTAGATCTAGCTGGTCTGTCATAATATAATAGAGACAGTAGATCTAGCTGGTCTGTCATAATATAATAGAGACAGTAGATCTAGCTGGTCTGTCATAATTAATAGAGACAGTAGATCTAGCTGGTCTGTCATAATATAATAGAGACAGTAGATCTAGCTGGTCTGTCATAATATAATAGAGACAGTAGATCTAGCTGGTCTGTCATAATATAATAGAGACAGTAGATCTAGCTGGTCTGTCATATTTTCATAGAGACAGTAGAATTAGCTGGCTCTGTCATATTATAATAGAGACAGTAGATGGTAGCTGGTCTGTCATAAAATGATAGAGACAGTAGATCTAGCTGGTCTGTCATAATATAATAGAGACAGTAGTTCTAGCTGGTCCTTCATAATATAATAGAGACAGTAGATCTAGCTGGACGTGTCATATTATAATAGAGACAGTACATTTAGCTGGCCTGTCATAATGAATAGAGACAGTAGATCTAGCTGGTCTGTCATAAAATAAAAGAGACAGTAGATCTAGCTGGTCTGTCATAATATAATAGAGACAGTAGATCTAGCTGGTCTGTCATAATATAATAGAGACAGTAGTTCTAGCTGGTCTGTTCATATTATAATAGAGGACAGTACAATTAGCTGGTCTGTCATAGATAAATAGAGACAGTAGATCTAGCTGGTCTGATATATCTGCTTCTGTCATATTTCAATTAAGAGACAGTAGATTACCGGTCTGTTATAGATAATAGAGACAGTAGATCTACCTGGTCTGTTATAATATAATAGAGACAGTAGTTCTAGCTGGTCCTTCATAATATAATATAGACAGTAGATCTAGCTGGTCTATCATATTATAATAGAGACAGTAGATCTAGCTGGTCTGTCATAATATAATAGAGACAGTAGATCTAGCTCGTCTGTCATAATACAATAGAGACAGTAGATCTAGCTGGTCTGTCACAATATAATAGAGACAGTAGATCTAGCTGGTCTGTCATAATACAATAGAGACAGTAGATCTAGCTGGTCTGTCATAATATAATAGAGACAGTAGATCTAGCTGGTCTGTCATAATATAATAGAGACAGTAGATCTAGCTGGTCTGTCATAATACAATAGAGACAGTAGATCTAGCTGGTCTGTCATAATACAATAGAGACAGTAGATCTAGCTGGTCTATCATAATATAATAGAGACAGTAGATCTAGCTGGTCTGTCATAATATAATAGAGACAGTAGATCTAGCTGGTCTGTCATAATATAAGAGACAGTAGTTCTAGCTTGTCTGTCATATTTTCATAGAGACAGTAGAATTAGCTCGTCTGTCATATTATAATAGAGACAGTAGATGTAGCAGGTCTGTCATGAAATGATAGAGACAGTAGATCTAGCTGCTCCTTCATAATATAATAGAGACAGTAGATCTAGCTGGTCTGTCATAATATAATAGAGACAGTAGATCCAGCTGGTCTGTCATAATATAATAAAGACAGTAGATCTAGCTGGTCTGTCATATTATAATAGACACAGTAGAATTAGCTGGTCTGGCATAATATAATAGAGACAGTAGATATAGCTGGACTGTCATAATATAATAGAGACAGTAGATCTACCTTGTCTGTTATAATATAATAGAGACAGTAGATCTAGCTGGTGTGTCATATTATAATTGAGACAGTAGATCTAGATGGTGTGTCATAATATAATAGAGACAGTAGATCTAGCTGGTCTGTCATAATATAATAAAAACAGTAGATCTAGCTCGTCTGTCATAATACAATAGAGACAGTTTGAGTTTGAGTTTATTTTTATTTTTACAGGGACAGTGCACATTAATCAACGTTTCAGTAAAAGTGCCGGTTTTAGCCAGCCGGCTAATTTTCAACCGCAGTCCCTGGGCAGGTTATTAAAAACAATTAAAATATAGACAATAGCAACATAGAACAAGAAAGACATAGCAACATAGGACAAGCAAGACATAGCATACAGACAGAGCAACATAGGACAAGCAAGACGTAGCATACAGACAGAGCAGCATAGAACAAAAAGCAGCAAGTCAAAATTCATAAAAGCAACAAAGTGTTTCCACACCTCACAAGCTACAGACAACAGACAACATGGAGAGCGGCAACACACAGCTAGGGACCATGTTCACAAATCTGATTGACCTTTAGCCATGTCTTCAAGCATTTTGTGAAAGTGTGATATGTGGTGCAGTTATGTGTGTCTGATGGCAGTGTATTCCAGACATGGGAAGCTCTCACAGAGAATGCAGATTTACTAAAGGTGCTTTTCCTTAGGGGAACTATACAGTCACCTCTCATGGCAGACCTTGTGGATCTGCTGCCATATGTCTGGGTTTTCTGTTTAACAAAAATATTGAGTGGAGGGGGAGCCAGGCCATTGAGGATCTTGAATACAAGACATGCGTCGGTGTATTGCACAAGATTTTCCCAACTCAAGAGCTCATGCTTTCTAAGGATGTGACAATGATGATGGCTATTGGGCTTCCTATCAAGCACTTTGAGAGCCTGTTTGTAGACAGACTGAATAGGTTTTAATGTTGTACAGCAAGCTTGGGCCCAACTAGTCAAGCAGTATGTTAAGTGGGGGAGTATCATAGATTTGAAGTACAGTTTTGCTACCTCTGTAGTCAAACAATTTCGTATAAATCGGAAATTAGCTAGGTTGAATTTGGTTATTTGAATTACCTTTTTCACATGCTTTTTAAAAGAGAGGTTGGAATCAAGTATGATGCCAGGGTACTTAAAATCAGATACCACCTGGAGCTTCTCCCCTGACACATAGACATCTGGCTCAGTGGCATCTGTTGCCCTCTTTGTGAAGAACATGCAAACAGTTTTTTTCACATTGAGATGCAAACACGAGTCACTGAGCCACTTTGTAACCTGGACCATTACAGTAGTGAGTTATTGTGCAGCTTGTTGTTTGCTCTTTGCATGCACATATATCACTGTATCATCTGCATACATTTGAACTTCAGACCAAGTACAGACAGAAGGCAGATCATTAATGTACAGGCTGAACAGGAGGGGCCCCAGTATTGACCCTTGGGGCACGCCCACATCATAGATCTAGATCAGTAGATCTAGCTTATCTGTCATATTATCATAGAGAAAGTAGAATTAGCTGGTCTGTCATAGACGAATAGAGACAGTAGATCTA
The DNA here is from genome assembly GCF_002021735.2 of Oncorhynchus kisutch. Classification (NCBI taxonomy): domain Eukaryota; kingdom Metazoa; phylum Chordata; class Actinopteri; order Salmoniformes; family Salmonidae; genus Oncorhynchus; species Oncorhynchus kisutch. The sequence continues at coordinate 44,437,944 of NC_034198.2, forward strand.
GCTGGTGTGTCATAATATAATAGAGACAGTAGATCTAGCTGGTCTGTCATAATATAATAGAGACAGTAGATCTAGCTGGTCTGACATAATATAATAGAGACAGAGACAGTAGATCTAGCTGGTCTGTCATAATATAATAGAGACAATAGATCTAGCTGGTCCTTCATAATATAATAGAGACAATAGATCTAGCTGGTCTGTTATAATATAATAGAGACAGTAGATCTAGCTGGTCTGTCATAATATAATAAAGACAGTAGATCTAGCTGGTCTGTCATATTATAATAGAGACAGTAGAATTAGCTGGTCCTTCATAATATAATAGAGACAGTAGATCTAGCTGGTCTGTCATAATATATTAAAGACAGTAGATATAGCTGGTCTGTCATAATATAATAGAGACAGTAGATCTACCTGGTCTGTTATAATATAATAGAGACATTAGATGTAGCTGGTCTGTCATAGTAAAATAGAGACAGTAGTTCTAGCTGGTCCTTCATAATATAATAGAGACAGTAGATATAGCTGGTCTGTCATAATATAATAAAGACAGTAGATAAAGCTGGTCTGCCATAATATAATAGAGACAGTAGATCTAGCATGTCTGTCATATTATAATTGAGACAGTAGATCTAGCTGGTCTGTCATATCATAATAGAGACAGTATAATTAGCTGGTCTGTCATAACTTAATAGAGACAGTAGATATAGCTGGACTGTCATAATATTATAGAGACAGTAGTTCTAGCTGGTCCTTCATAATATAATAGAGACAGTAGATCTAGCTGGTCTGTCATAATATAATAGAGACAGTAGATCTAGCTGGTCTGTCATATTATAATAGAGACAGTACAATTAGCTGGTCTGTCATAAAATAAAAGAGACAGTAGATCTAGCTGGTCTGTCATAATATAATAGAGACAGTATTTCTAGCTGGTCCTTCATAAAATAATAGAGATAGTAGATCTAGCTGGTCTGTCATAATATATTAAAGACAGTAGATATAGCTGGTCTGTCATAATATAATAGAGACATTAGATCTATCTGGTCTGTCATAATATAATAGAGACAGTAGTTCTAGCTGGTCCTTCATAATATAGTAGAGACAGTAGATCTAGCATGTCTGTCATATTATAATTGAGACAGTAGATCTAGCTGGTCTGTCATATCATAATAGAGACAGTAGATCTAGCTGGTCTGTCATATTATAATAGAGACAGTAGAATTAGCTGGTCTGGCATAATATAATAGATAGAGTAGATATAGCTGGACTGTCATAATATAATAGAGACAGTAGATATAGCTGGACTGTCATAATATAATAGAGACAGTAGATCTACCTGGTCTGTTATAATATAATAGAGACATTAGATGTAGCTGGTCTGTCATAGTAAAATAGAGACAGTAGTTCTAGCTGGTCCTTCATAATATAATAGAGACAGTAGATATAGCTGGTCTGTCATAATATAATAAAGACAGTAGATAAAGCTGGTCTGCCATAATATAATAGAGACAGTAGATCTAGCATGTCTGTCATATTATAATTGAGACAGTAGATCTAGCTGGTCTGTCATATCATAATAGAGACAGTATAATTAGCTGGTCTGTCATAATTTAATAGAGACAGTAGATATAGCTGGACTGTCATAATATTATAGAGACAGTAGTTCTAGCTGGTCCTTCATAATATAATAGAGACAGTAGATCTAGCTGGTCTGTCATAATATAATAGAGACAGTAGATCTAGCTGGTCTGTCATATTATAATAGAGACAGTACAATTAGCTGGTCTGTCATAAAATAAAAGAGACAGTAGATCTAGCTGGTCTGTCATAATATAATAGAGACAGTATTTCTAGCTGGTCCTTCATAAAATAATAGAGATAGTAGATCTAGCTGGTCTCTCATAATATAATAAAGACAGTAGATATAGCTGGACTGTCATAATATAATAGAGACAGTAGATCTACCTGGTCTGTTATAATATAATAGAGACATTAGATGTAGCTGGTCTGTCGTAGTAAAATAGAGACAGTAGATATAGCTGGTCTGTCATAATATAATAGACACAGTAGTTCTAGCTGGTCCTTCATAATATAATAGAGACAGTAGATCTAGCTGGTCTGTCATAATATAATAGAGACAGTAGATATAGCTGGTCTGTCATAATATAATAGAGACAGTAGATCTAGCTGGTCTGTCATATTATAATAGAGACAGTAGAATTAGCTGGTCTGGCATAATATAATAGAGAGAGTAGATCTAGCTGGTCTGTTATAATATAATAGAGACAGCAGATCTAGCTGGTGTGTCATATTATAATTGAGACAGTCGATCTAGATGGTCTGTCATATTATCATAGAGCCAGTAGAATTAGCTGGTCCTTCATAATATAATAGAGACAGTAGATATAGCTGGACTGTCATAATATAATAGAGACAGTAGATCTACCTGGTCTGTTATAATATAATAGAGACAGTAGATGTAGCTGGTCTGTCGTAGTAAAATAGAGACAGTAGATATAGCTGGTCTGTCATAATATAATAGAGACAGTAGATATAGCTGGACTGTCATAATATTATAGAGACAGTAGTTCTAGCTGGTCCTTCATAATATAATAGAGACAGTAGATCTAGCTGGTCTGTCATAATATAATAAAGACAGTAGATATAGCTGGTCTGTCATAATATAATAGAGACAGTAGATGTAGCTGGTCTGTCATAATATAATAGAGACAGTAGATCTATAAACCCTCACCCTAACCCCTAACCCTAACCCTAACCCTAAACCTTAAATGTTATCTGCTTTCCTTCCGGTATGAACCATAACCCCTTCTTTGGGGGAATATCTCCTAATTACCCGTCGAACAGTTATGTATCCTTAGGAGCAGTAGAATTAGAGAACAGGTGCCCGTGTACTTGGTCCTCTTAAAGGGTATTTTTTTCCTAAGCCTAACCCCTAACCCCTAACCCTAACGGTTTTGCATGATCCTACGTCGAGTTGACAGACCTACCTAAACCTAACCTTAACCATTCTAAAAACTAAAAACTATACCTTACCCTAACCCTAACCTTAACCATTCTAAAAACTATACCTTACCCTAAACCTTATCCTAACCCTAACCTTAACCATTCTAAAAACTATACCTTACCCTAACCTTAACCCTAACCTTAACCATTCTAAAAACTATACCTTACCCTAACCTTAACCCTAAACTTAACCATTCTAAAAACTATACCTTACCCTAACCTTAACCCTAACCTTAACCATTCTAAAAACTATACCTTACCCTAACCCTAACCTTAACCATTTGAAAAACTATACCTAACCCTAAGGACAGACAGTCTTTAACCCAACCAATGGGTTAATCTGCAAGTGGGCAACCATGGGGGCTACTACTTTGGCCGGCCACGCCCGGACCCTGCCGGCCCGCGTGTATATGATGTGGAGTGCACCCCCCTCCCTTCCCCCCTTTCGGCTTCCACGTATCAGAGATGGAAGTGGATCAACCGACTCAAAACTAGAAACCTAACCCTAACCCTAACCCCTAACTCCTAACCTTTAACCCTAACCCTAACCCCTAAACCCTAACCCTGTCCATGATGTCCAGAGACAACATGTAGTGGTCCACCCCCAACTGTCCAGACAACATGTAGTGGTCAACCCTAACTGTTAAGACAACATGTAGTGGTCACCCCCAACTGTCCAGAGACAACATGTAGTGGTCCACCCCCAACAGTCCAGACAACATGTAGCGGTCCACCCCCAACAGTCCAGACAACATGTAGCGGTCCACCCCCAACTGTCCAGACAACATGTAGCGGTCCACCCCCAACTGTCCAGACAACATGTAGCGGTCCACCCCCAACTGTCCAGACAACATGTAGCGGTCCACCCCCAACTGTCCAGACAACATGTAGCGGTCCACCCCCAACTGTCCAGACAACATGTAGCGGTCCACCCCCAACTGTCCAGACAACATGTAGCGGTCCACCCCCAACTGTCCAGACAACATGTAGAGGTCCACCCCCAACTGTCCAGACAACATGTAGCGGTCCACCCCCAACTGTCCAGGCAACATGTAGCGGTCCACCCCCAACTGTCCAGACAACACGTAGCGATCCACCCCCAACTTCCCAGACAACACGTAGCGATCCACCCCCAACTGTCCAGACAACACGTAGCGGTCCACCCTCAACTGTCCAGACAACATGTAGCGGTCCACCCTCAACTGTCCAGACAACATGTAGCGGTCCACCCCCAACTGTCCAGACAACATGTAGAGGTCCACCCCAACTGTCCAGACAACATGTAGAGGTCCACCCCCAACTGTCCAGACAACACGTAGCGGTCCACCCTCAACTGTCCAGACAACATGTAGCGGTCCACCCTCAACTGTCCAGACAACATGTAGCGGTCCACCCCCAACTGTCCAGACAACATGTAGAGGTCCACCCCAACTGTCCAGACAACATGTAGAGGTCCACCCCCAACTGTCCAGACAACATGTAGTGGTCCACCCCCAACTGTCCAGACAACATGTAGCGGTCCACCCCCAACTGTCCAGACAACATGTAGCGGTCCACCCCCAACTGTCCAGACAACATGTAGCGGTCCACCCCCAACTGTCCAGACAACATGTAGCGGTCCACCCCCAACTTCTCCAAGGTGGCATAGCAGTTCAGACGTCTTTTGTCCTCGTCTTGTCGTGTCCTGTATATATATATATTTACAACTTTTTCACATACATTTTATTTTTATTTTCCATCAACTCATCTTCAAAACACTCTCCTGCAACCCGCCTCACCAATGTATATTTATAAAAAAGTATTATTTACCTCAGATCTGTAATCCTCCAAGAAGCTAGCCAGAAACTCCAAGAAGCTAGCCAGAAACTAGCCAGAAGCTAATCCAGAAGCTAGTTCAGAAGCTAGTTAGCTCCTTTACTGGCAAATCGTTAATATTCAGCTAACCACGGTTTGTGGTCATCAGCTATCCTTTAGCTCGAAAATCTATCGCCAGTTCTGTACGGCGCAGCGCGGCTCGGAACGGAACATACCGGACCAATTTTTCTCTCCATGTCCCTGGACATTCATACCCGGATCTCACAGCTAGCTAGCTGCTATCCGTGTGACCATCGGAGCTAGCAAGCTCCGTCAATCACTCCTGAGTTCCATCAATCACACCTGGGCTGCAGTCACCTATCCGGACCCGTTTTACTGCCTTCGCGGAGCCCCACCGGGCCTTCACAACTGGACTGCCGACGTTATCTACCCGAAGGAGTTATTCGGCCGGCTCCTCCGTCGCGACGTTACCTGAACGCCCATCTGCGGCCTGCTAACCGTTAGCTGTCTTACCGGCTGCTATCTGAATAGACAATCGGACAATTTTTTTTATTATTATTTTTTTTTAAATTATTTTTTAAATTATTATTATTATATTTTCTTCTTGGGCCTCTATAACTATATCTATTGTTTTATTTTTGTTGTTGTGTGATTTGGATTAATCCCCTCTACCACACGGAACCCCACTAATCTACTGACGGAACGTAAGGGGTGGCTAACAGACCTCCATCCTATGCTAGCTTGCTACCGATGCCCTGGCTAGCTGTCTAAATCACCAACCAACCTCTCCACTCACCGGACCCTTTTGATCACTCGACTAAGCATGCCTATCCTTAATGTCAATATGTCTTGTCCATTTCTGTTCTGGTTAGTGTTTATTGGCTTATTTCACTGTAGAGCCTCTAGTCCTGCTCACTATACCTTATCCAACCTATTAGTTCCACCACCCACACATGCAATGACATCTCCTGGTTTCAACGATGTTTCTAGAGACAATATCTCTCTCTTCATCACTCAATACCTAGGTTTACCTCCACTGTATTCACATCCTGCCATACATTTGTCTGTACATTATACCTTGATGCTATTTTATCGCCCCCAGAAACCTCCTTTTACTCTATGTTCCAGACGTTCTAGACGACCAATTCTCATAGCTTTTAGCCGTACCCTTATTCTACTCCTCCTATGTTCCTCTGGCGATGTAGAGGTGAATCCAGGCCCTGCAGTGCCTAGCTCCACTCCTATTCCCCAGGCGCTCTCTTTTGACGACTTCTGTAACCGTAATAGCCTTGGTTTCATGCATGTTAACATTAGAAGCCTCCTCCCTAAGTTTGTTCTATTCACTGCTTTAGCACACTCTGCCAACCCGGATGTTCTAGCTGTGTCTGAATCCTGGCTTAGGAAGACCACCAAAAATTCTGAAGTTTTAATTCCAAACTACAACATTTTCAGACAAGATAGAACTGCCAAAGGGGGCGGTGTTGCAATCTACTGCAAAGATAGCCTGCAGAGTTCTGTCCTACTATCCAGGTCTGTACCCAAACAATTTGAACTTCTACTTTTAAAAATCCACCTCTCTAAAAACAAGTCTCTCACCGTTGCCGCCTGCTATAGACCACCCTCTGCCCCCAGCTGTGCTCTGGACACCATATGTGAACTGATTGCCCCCCATCTATCTTCAGAGTTCGTGCTGCTAGGCGACCTAAACTGGAACATGCTTAACACCCCAGCCATCCTACAATCTAAACTTGATGCCCTCAATCTCACACAAATAATCAATGAACCTACCAGGTACCTCCCCAAAACCTTAAACACGGGCACCCTCATAGATATCATCCTAACCAACTTCCCCTCTAAATACACCTCTGCTGTCTTCAACCAAGATCTCAGCGATCACTGCCTCATTGCCTGCATCCGTAATGGGTCAGCGGTCAAACGACCTCCACTCATCACTGTAAAACGCTCCCTGAAACACTTCTGCGAGCAGGCCTTTCTAATCGACCTGGCCGGGGTATCCTGGAAGGATATTGATCTCATCCCGTCAGTAGAGGATGCCTGGATATTTTTTAAAAATGCCTTCCTAACCATCTTAAATAAACATGCCCCATTCAAGAAATTTAGAACCAGGAACAGATATAGCCCTTGGTTCTCCCCAGACCTGACTGCCCTTAACCAACACAAAAACATCCTATGGCGTTCTGCATTAGCATCGAACAGCCCCCGTGATATGCAGCTGTTCAGGGAAGCTAGAAATCATTATACACAGGCAGTTAGAAAAGCCAAGGCTAGCTTTTTCAAGCAGAAATTTGCTTCCTGCAACACTAACTCAAAAAAGTTCTGGGACACTGTAAAGTCCATGGAGAATAAGAACACCTCCTCCCAGCTGCCCACTGCACTGAAGATAGGAAACACTGTCACCACTGATAAATCCACCATAATTGAGAATTTCAATAAGCATTTTTCTACGGCTGGCCATGCTTTCCACCTGGCTACTCCTACCCCGGACAACAGCACTGCACCCCCAACAGCAACTCGCCCAAGCCTTCCCCATTTCTCCTTCTCCCAAATCCATTCAGCTGATGTTCTGAAAGAGCTGCAAAATCTGGACCCCTACAAATCACCCGGGCTAGACAATCTGGACCCTTTCTTTCTAAAATTATCTGCTGAAATTGTTGCCACCCCTATTACTAGCCTGTTCAACCTCTCTTTCGTGTCGTCTGAGATTCCCAAAGATTGGAAAGCAGCTGCGGTCATCCCCCTCTTCAAAGGGGGGGACACTCTTGACCCAAACTGCTACAGACCTATATCTATCCTACCGTGCCTTTCTAAGGTCTTCGAAAGCCAAGTCAACAAACAGATTACCGACCATTTCGAATCTCACCATACCTTCTCTGCTATGCAATCTGGTTTCAGAGCTGGTCATGGGTGCACCTCAGCCACGCTCAAGGTCCTAAACGATATCTTAACCGCCATCGATAAGAAACATTACTGTGCAGCCGTATTCATTGATCTGGCCAAGGCTTTCGACTCTGTCAATCACCATATCCTCATCGGCAGACTCGACAGCCTTGGTTTCTCAAATGATTGCCTCGCCTGGTTCACCAACTACTTCTCTGATAGAGTTCAGTGTGTCAAGTCGGAGGGTCTGCTGTCCGGACCTCTGGCAGTCTCTATGGGGGTGCCACAGGGTTCAATTCTTGGACCGACTCTCTTCTCTGTATACATCAATGAGGTCGCTCTTGCTGCTGGTGAGTCCCTGATCCACCTCTACGCAGACGACACCATTCTGTATACTTCCGGCCCTTCTTTGGACACTGTGTTAACAACCCTCCAGGCAAGCTTCAATGCCATACAACTCTCCTTCCGTGGCCTCCAATTGCTCTTAAATACAAGTAAAACTAAATGCATGCTCTTCAACCGATCGCTACCTGCACCTACCCGCCTGTCCAACATCACTACTCTGGACGGCTCTGACTTAGAATACGTGGACAACTACAAATACTTAGGTGTCTGGTTAGACTGTAAACTCTCCTTCCAGACCCATATCAAACATCTCCAATCCAAAGTTAAATCTAGAATTGGCTTCCTATTTCGCAACAAAGCATCCTTCACTCATGCTGCCAAACATACCCTTGTAAAACTGACCATCCTACCAATCCTCGACTTTGGCGATGTCATTTACAAAATAGCCTCCAATACCCTACTCAACAAATTGGATGCAGTCTATCACAGTGCAATCCGTTTTATCACCAAAGCCCCATATACTACCCACCATTGCGACCTGTACGCTCTCGTTGGCTGGCCCTCGCTTCATACTCGTCGCCAAACCCACTGGCTCCATGTCATCTACAAGACCCTGCTAGGTAAAGTCCCCCCTTATCTCAGCTCGCTGGTCACCATAGCATCTCCCACCTGTAGCACACGCTCCAGCAGGTATATCTCTCTAGTCACCCCCAAGACCAATTCTTTCTTTGGCCGCCTCTCCTTCCAGTTCTCTGCTGCCAATGACTGGAACGAACTACAAAAATCTCTGAAACTGGAAACACTTATCTCCCTCACTAGCTTTAAGCACCAACTGTCAGAGCAGCTCACAGATTACTGCACCTGTACATAGCCCACCTAAAATTTAGCCCAAACAACTACCTCTTTCCCAACTGTATTTAATTTTTATTTATTTATTTATTTTGCTCCTTTGCACCCCATTATTTTTTTATTTCTACTTTGCACATTCTTCCATTGCAAAACTACCATTCCAGTATTTTACTTGCTATATTGTATTTACTTTGCCATCATGGCCTTTTTTTGCCTTTACCTCCCTTCTCACCTCATTTGCTCACATTGTATATAGACTTGTTTATACTGCATTATTGACTGTATGTTTGTTTTTACTCCATGTGTAACTCTGTGTCGTTTTATCTGTCGAACTGCTTTGCTTTATCTTGGCCAGGTCGCAATTGTAAATGAGAACTTGTTCTCAACTTGCCTACCTGGTTAAATAAAGGTAAAATAAATAAATAAATAAATAAATAAAACTGTACAGACAACACGTAGCGGTCCACCCTCAACTGTCCAGACAACATGTAGCGGTCCACCCTCAACTGTCCAGACAACATGTAGCGGTCCACCCTCAACTGTCCAGACAACATGTAGCGGTCCACCCCCAACTGTCCAGACAACATGTAGAGGTCCACCCCAACTGTCCAGACAACATGTAGAGGTCCACCCCCAACTGTCCAGACAACATGTAGTGGTCCACCCCCAACTGTCCAGACAACATGTAGCGGTCCACCCCCAACTGTCCAGACAACATGTAGAGGTCCACCCCCAACTGTCCAGACAACATGTAGTGGTCCACCCCCTACATGATGTGGCATGTCAGAGGAAGATGTGCATAAGTCACATTAGCTAGCTACCTTGCTAACAACAGCTAACTGTAGCCCATTGGCATTTAGAATCAAAACAGGGCACCCAACTAACAATTCTAGGGAGTGAGAACGTTTTTGTAATGTTACCCGTAATGTTCCCCTAATGTTTGAGTCCAGTTTTCCATTAGTTAGGGGAACATTCTATCCATGTTTGCAAAAAACCTTCTGAGAACCTTTTAAGCATGTTTTGGCATTAGAGGTAGAAGAACGTTGCCTTAATGTCAAACAGAACAAACCCAGAACATGGTTACTAACATCAAAACATACACAGGACACGGTTGCCATGTTCTCATAATATAACATATTAATGTTCGACACACGTTTCATGAGAACTCCAGAATCACTATGATTAATACAATAATTTTTCTTGACTTTTTTAACAGAGTTGTGATTTACTTCAAAGAGCATTCATCCTACTGCTCACACCTATCAGGTTGTTTCAGATCGACACAAATACCTAGGGAGGGAGGGTTAGGCTTCTGTACAGGGGCTATTCTGGCCCAATAAGCACATGACCTAGAGATATCCCTTATTGAGACAGCAGTTAGGGCATTTGTCATTGGTGGCCCGGGTTCAAAGGTCCGATAGAGGAGACCCCTACTGTCACATTCAATAGAAGAAACCCGAACCCTTTCTCCCTAGGCCCATGTGAACTGGATAGTTCTTAGCATTAGGGTGAACGCTGCTGTTGGCTAAACACAAGGTCAGCGCAGGCTTTATGGTGTCCGCATTCATAGGTTGGGTTTGCTCCCAGCAGAACTCGGCTAGGCTCGTATACTAACTTAAGATCTTCCCTTTTTTTTAAACAAGGAAAAAGCAGCAAAATCAAATCACATTTTATTGGTCACATACACATGGTTAGTAGATGTTATTGCAGGTGCAGTGAAATGCTTGTGTTTCTAGATCTGACAGTGCAGCAGTATCTAACAGATAATATCAGCAATTCTACAACAAAACCTAATACACACAATCTAGTAAAGGAATGGGATGAGAATATATAAGTATAAAATATATGGATGAGCAGTGACAGAGTAGCTAAGATGCAATAGATAGTAAAGAATAGATAGAAGGATACAGTATACAGTATATATATATGAGATGAGTAATGCGATATATGTAAACATTCTGGCATTATTAAAGCGACAAGTGATCTATTTATTAAAGTGGCCAATGATATCAAGTCTGTAGGTAAGTAGCCACCTCTCTGTGCTAGTGATGGCTATTTAACAATCTAATGTTCTTGTTTTTTAGTTTTTCAGTCTCTCTTTCCCAGCTTTGATGCACCTGTACTGACCTCGCCTTCTGGATGATAGCAGGGTGAACAGGCAATGGCTAGGGTGGCTGTTGTCCTTGATGATCTTTTTTGCCTTCATGTTACATTGCTCCCAGTGATGCGTTGTGCAGACAGCACCACCCTCTGGAGAGCCCTGCGGTTGTGGGCGGTGCAGTTGCTGTACCAGGCGGTGATACAGCCAGACAGGATGCTCTCAATTGTGCATCTGTTAAAGTTTGAGTGTTTTCGGTGACAAGCCACATATCTTCAGCCTCCTGAGGTTGAAGAGGCGCTGTTTTGCCTTCTTCACCACGCTGTCTGTGTGGGTGGACCAATTCAGTTTGTCGGTGATACAGTTTGTACACTGAGGAACTTAAAACTGTCCACCTTCTCCACTGCTGTCCCGTCGATGTAGATAGGGAGGGGCTCCCTTTCCTGAAGTCCACAATCATCTCTTTTGTTTTTCTGACATTGAGTGAGAGGTTATTTTCCTGACACCACACTCCGAGGGCCCTCACCTCCTCCCTGTACGCTGTCTCGTCGTTGTTGGTAATCAAGCCTACCACTGTTGTGTTGTCTGCAAACTTGATGATTGAGTTGGAGGTGTGCATTGCCACGCAGTCGTGGGTGAACAGGGAGTACAGCAGGGGACTGAGAATGCACCCTTGTGGGGCCCCAGTGTTGAGGATCAGCGGAGTGGAGATGTTGTTTCCTACCTTCACCACCTGGGGTCAGCCAATCAGAACATCCAGGACCCAGTTGCACAGGGTGGGGTTGAGACCCAGGGTCTCAAGCTTAATGATGAGTTTGGAGGGTACTATGGGGTTTAAAGCTGAGCTGTAGTCAATGAACAGCATTCTTACATAGTATTCCCCTTGTCCAGATGGGACAGGGCAGTATGCAGTGTGATGGCGATTGCATCGTCTGTGGACCTATTGGGGCGGTAAGCAAATTGAAGTGGGTATAGCGTGACAGGTAGGGTGGAGGTGATATGATCCTTGACTAGTCTCCCAAAGCACTTCATGATGACAGAAGTGAGTGCTACGGGTCGATAGTAATTTAGTTCAGTTACCTTTGCTTACTTGGGAACAGGAATAATGGTGGCCATCTTGAAGCATGTGGGGACAGCAGATTGGGATAGGGATTGATTGACAATGTCCATAAACACTCCAGCCAGCTGGTCTGCACATGCCCTGAGGACGTGGCTAGGGATGCCAGCTGGGCCAGCAGCCTTGCGAGGGTTAACACGTTTAAATGTTTTACTCATGTCGACCATGGAGAAGGAGATCCCACAGTCCTTGGTAGGGGGCCGCGTCGGTGGCACTGTGTTATACTCAAAGCGGGCAAAGAAGGTGTTTAGTTTGTCTGGATGCAAGACATAGATGTCCGCGACGGGTAATCTGTGATTGTCTGTAGAAACAGCAACATACGTCTCGTGTTTGAGCCGTTGAAATGCGACTCCACTTTGTCTCTATACTGACAATTTGCTTGTTTGATTGCCTTATGGAGGGAATAACTACACTGATTGTATTCGGCCAGATTCCCAGTCTCCTTCCCACGATTAAATATGGTGGAACATGCTTTCAATTTAGCATGAATGCTGCCACCCATCCACGGTTTCTGGTTAGGGAAGGTTTTAATAGTCACAGTGGGTACAACATCTCCCATACACTTCCTTATAAACACGCTCACTGAGTCAGCGTATATGCCAATGTTATTCTCTAAGGCTACCCGGAACATATCCCAGTTCACGTGATCAAAACTATCTTGAAGCGTGGAATCCAATTGGTCAGACCAGCATTGGATAGACCTAAGCACAGGAGATTCCTGTTTTAGTTTCTGCCTATAGGAAGGGAGGAACAAGATGGAGTCATGGTCAGATTTTCTGGAAGCCAAGCGTGTTACTCACTCGTGGACCTCATTCAATATGCTGATGTTTACCTTTGATGATCTTCGGATGTTTTCACTGACGAGACTCCCAGCTAGACAGCAATTATTCATTTTTTTCCAAAAAGATGATTTTTATACCCCAAATTCCTCCGTTTGCTTGTCACGTTATGTTCAGAAATCCACCGGAAATAGCGGTCACGACAACGCTGGAAAAAATTTCAAATTATATCCATAATATCGACAGAAACATAGCAAACGTTTTTTATAATCAATCTTCAAGGTGTTTTTCAAATATCTATTCGATAATATTACAACCGGGACAATTGGCTTTTCAGTATGAGCGAGAGCAAAAATGACTGCCTCTGTCTTTTAGGCAAGAATCACTCTGAGATCCCTCAGCTGGCCACTTACGCAATGTAGTCGTTTACGCTCATTCTTCAACATAAAGGCGTGAAACTACGTCACAATGCTGTAGACACCTTAGGGAATACGTAGAAAAAAGGAATATGGTTGATATCCCTTCCAATGGCCAATAGGGGTACATAGGAACACAATGGTTTCAAAACATGAGTCACTTCCAGATTGGATTTTTCTTAGGCTTTCGCCTGCAATATCAGTTCTGTTATACTCACAGACAATATTTTGACAGTTTTGGAAACTTTAGAGTGTTTTCCATCCTAAGCTGTCAATTATATGCATATTCTAGCATCTGGTCCTGAGAAATAGGCGGTTTACTTTGGGAACGTTATTTTTCCAAAAATGAAAATAGTGCCCCCTAGTTTCAAAAGGTTAATGCAACCGCTGTGTCAGATTTAAAAAAAGCTTTACCGAAAAAGCACACCATGCAATAATCTGAGTACAGCGCTCAGACAACAAAACAAGCCAAACAGATATCTGCCATGTTGTGGAGTCAACAGAAGTCAGAAATAGTATGATTAATATTCACTTACCTTTGATGATCTTCATCTGAATACACTCCCAGGAATCCCAGTTCCACAATAAATGCTTGATTTGTTTGATAAAATCCATCATTTATGTCCAAATAACTCCTTTTTGTTTGCGTGTTTAGCCCAGTAATCCAAATGCATGAGACGCGAGCAGACGAAAAGTAAAAAAGTTCCGTTACAGTCCATAGAAACATGTCAAACGATGTATAGAATCAATCTTTAGGATGTTTTTACCATAAATCTTCAATAATGTTCCAACTGGACAATTCCTTTGTCTGTAGAAATGTAATGGAAAGCAAGCCAACTCTTACATGAACGCACGTGACCAGCTCATGCCACTCTGGCAGACCTCTGACTCATTCATCTCCCATTCCCCCCTCCTTCACAGAAGCATCAAACAAGGTTCTAAAGACTGCTGACATCTAGTGGAAGCCTTAGGACGTGCAATATGACCCCATAGACACTGTATATTCGATAGGCAATGACTTGAAAAACTACAAACCTCAGATTTCCCACTTCCTGATTGGATTTTTTTCTCAGGTTTTTGCCTGCCATATGAGTTCTGTTGTAATCACAGACATCATTCAAACAGTTTCAGAAAGGTCAGAGTGCTTTCTATCCAAATATACTAATGATATGCATATATTAGCAACTGGGCCTGAGTAGCAGGAAGTTTACTCTGGGCACCTTATTTATCCAAGCTACTCAATACTACCCCCAGCCATTTAATTTAATTTTAATTTTTAATTTTATTTAACCAGGCAAGTCAGTTAAGAACACATTCTTATTTTCAATGACGGCCTGGGAACAGTGGGTTAACTGCCTGTTCAGGGGCAGAACGACAGATTTGTACCTTGTCAGCTCGGGGGTTTGAACTCACAACCTTCCGGTTACTAGTCCAACGCTCTAACCACTAGGCTACCCTGCCGCCATAAGAAGTTAAGGTTTTCTGGGCTAACAATGTAAGAAATAAAACATTAAAAAATAAAAATACTGCACAGTTTCCTAAGGACTAGGAGCAAAGCTGCCATCTCTATCGGCGCCATCTTGAGTCTAAGGACTTCTACACAATATTACTGTTGTTTGTCCCTCTTGAGCCACTTTAGCAAAAACATTGCCGGAAACACTCCTTCAAGATCAATGAAGACATCTGTAATAGTAGAAAAAGGAGGGAGGGAAGCGCTACTAAGGTACACAAGAGTACATTTTGGTAGATAGAAGGTGCTCTTTGGTAAAAGGGGTAAATTGGTCATCAAAAAGAAAGGAGGACCAAGGCACTCTTCATATAATTAATTAAAATGCCTTTATTGGTATGGCATGTTCAATAGAAACAAAGGTTTTTTTAACAACGCGTTTCGGCTGCATGGCCTTCGTCAGGGAGTACAAAAAAAAGGAATACAATGTCCTCTTTTGAACAGCTTTTCCAATTAGCCCTAATTGAAAGAAGGAGTGGTTACAAAATTGATTGGAGACACCAAATAAGCAATAATATACACATTAAAAGGTGAAATGCTGTAGCTATGTTATCATAAAGATACAACTCCAAGCTAGAAATATCTGAACACTTAGAAAGGTAGTTCTAACCTTAAATATGACTGGCAGAAGTGTCAAGAATAAGAAAGCAATATATTCCATAGTACACTAGAACACATCAAAACATGAACAACAACAGTCTAAACATAGCTGAGGGCAATAGAGCAAAATGTCCACTAGATGACAGCAAATGGACCCATCACGACCCTACGGGAAGGGTGAGAAATCCATATCTTCATTTAAACCAGGGTATTTAGTGGCCTGTAGTTTGTAAATCCATATCTTCATTTAAACCAGGGTATTTAGTGGCCTGTAGTTTGTAAATCCATATCTCCATTTAAACCAGGGTACTTAGTGGCCTGTAGTCTGTAAATCCATATCTTCATTTAAACCAGGGTATTTAGTGGCCTGTAGTTTGTAAATCCATATCTTCATTTAAACCAGGGTATTTAGTGGCCTGTAGTTTGTAAATCCATATCTTCATTTAAACCAGGGTATTTAGTGGCCTGTAGTTTGTAAATCCATATCTTCATTTAAACCAGGGTATTTAGTGGCCTGTAGTTTGTAAATCCATATCTTCATTTAAACCAGGGTATTTAGTGGCCTGTAGTTTGTAAATCCATATCTTCATTTAAACCAGGGTATTTAGTGGCCTGTAGTTTGTAAATCCATATCTTCATTTAAACCAGGGTATTTAGTGGCCTGTAGTTTGTAAATCCATATCTTCATTTAAACCAGGGTATTTAGTGGCCTGTAGTTTGTAAATCCATATCTTCATTTAAACCAGGGTATTTAGTGGCCTGTAGTTTGTAAATCCATATCTTCATTTAAACCAGGGTATTTAGTGGCCTGTAGTTTGTAAATCCAAAAACTTTCCCTTTGGTTTAACTGTTTAAGATGGTCCACTTTTCTAACAGAGGCCGGAACATGATCAATACCTATAGCTTGTAGGGAGGCAGGGTTGCCATGGTGTAAGGACTTGTAGTGCCTTGCCATGGGGTAGTCTTCATTGCTTACCCTTATGGTGTACTTGTGTTCCGCTAAGCGGTCTTGAAGGCGTCTCTTTGTCCGTCCAATGTAGAACACCTTTCACTGTGGACATTCCAATATATAGATGACATGAGTGGTTTTGCAGTTAATGAAATGCTCGACATAATACTCCATTTTGGAAGCTGTGTCAACAAAATACTTATTCTGTGCAATATTACTGCAATGGTTGCAATGGTTACATTTAAAAGAGCCCCTGGGTTTGTGGTCCAGCCAAGTGTTTTGAGAGTCACCCGGAAGATGGACTAATTTGTCATTTAGGGTAGGACATCTCTTAAAGCTTATGACTGGTGGCTCAGGAAAGACTTGGCGTAGAAGCGTATCACTTTGGATGATTCCCCAATTCTTTTTAATGGTTATTTTAATGTTCTCTGCTTCAGTGCTATATTTTGTAACAAAATACACTCTCTCTGATGTGTCACGAGGCTCTCCCCTTCGCAACAAGTTCTCTCTGTCAAGTAATCCAGCCCTTATACCTGCATCTTTCAGGACCTGAACGCTGTAGCCTCGATTCAAGAAGATATTCTCCAATTCAGCAGATTTGACACTGTAGTCTGTTTCCTGATCGCAAATTCTGTGGACTCTTTGGAATTTGGAATATTCTCTTTTAGCCTTTTGGGGTGAAAGCTGTCTGCCCTCAAAATGGTATTCCCATCTGTAGGCTTCCTAAAGATTGATGTGTGCAAACAACCTTTGTCATTTTTACTAATGTCGAGGTCCAAAAAAATGAATGTTATCCTTGCTGTACTCCATAGTTAGTTTGATGTGAGGGAAAAATATATAATATATAGAAAATATATTTTCTAGTAATATTTTTTGACTGTTGCGGTAATTGATGACAATTGATGACAATTCTCCCGGATCCGGGATGGGTAGTTTCAAGATTAAGGAGAAGTTTATCTAAAGTTCCATGCATAACACTTGTATTTTCATCAACATTTATGATGAGTATTTCTGTAAATTGATGAGGCTCTCTGCAAAATCACCGGATGTTTTGGAACTACTGAACATAACTCGCCAATGTACACTCAGATCTTTGTATATAAATATGAACTTTATCAAACAAAACATACATGTATTGTGTAACATGAAGTCCTATGAGTGTCATCTGATGAAGGTCATCAAAGGTTAGTGATTCATTTTATCTCTATTTCTGCTTTTTGTGACTCCTCTCTTTGTCTGGAAAAATGGTTGTGTCTTGGATGCCTTGGTTCTCCGTTCTTTTTGAAGACATCTGTAATGATGTTTTTTCCAAGGAGGTCTTAGTCGTGCAATTTTAAATCTAGATAAGCTGTTTGGTGCAGTATTTCTCAAGTAAAAAATTCTGCATGAAAACTAGTCATCTCTTGTTTGATGACAAGCACTTAATGTTCCCACTCCTACTAACAGTAGTACTATTAACCAATCACTGACGAAGGGGTGTAGACTTCAGCTACAAAATGAACTTCAGAAAATGTTGCCATAACATGTGCTGGTAAACTTTAGCCTACACATAGAACTGAATTAGCTGACCATTTTGAGAAGTCCTCAACTTCAAAACTTTGTTCTCTCTATAGCAAAGCTAGCTTAGTGTAACAGTATAACTTTAGACCGTCCCCTCGCCCATACCCGGGCACGAACCAGGGACCCTCTGCACACATCAACAACAGTCACCCACGAAGCATCGTTACCCATCGCTCCACAAAAGCCGCGGCCCTTGCAGAGCAAGGGGAACTACTATTTCAAGGTCTCAGAGCAAGTGACGTCACCGATTGAAATGCTATTTAGCTCGCACCACCGCTAACTAAGCTAGCCGTTTCACATCCGTTACATTAGATAATATCGCTGTACTCACTAATGGCCTTATTTGTTGTTATTGAATGGCAAAGACACACCCAAAAACACCCACATCAAACCACACCCCCAAGACAATGGTTGTTTGCATTCAGTCATGGCAGCTAGCATTTCTTAATGAGCATTAATGGAAAAACAAGTGTAAATCAGGAAGTGCAGTCACCCTTTAACGTTTCCATTTGTTTTAGGGAACTGTACTATTGGGAACAGATGGAGATGTCACTGGGTGATCAGTGACCAGGTCCTTTGAAGAGGGCAATAAACAAAGTGCTTAAAAGTATAATGTTAATTTGAAATATATTCATGTTTGAAGTCGATATGTCCAGTTCCTGTAATAACATACATCGGGCACATGTGCAAATACCTACCCTACAGAGTAGGTGGCCTGTGACTTGATTGTGATGTAGAGCCATGGTGATTTGACTTGCCACCATCCCTCCCGCGTCACAGGGTTTTGACAAGAAGGGATGAACTAAATGTCAGAAGTGATTTTTCGTAGCAGGTTAGAATTTATGCAGTACATTGAGAGAATTACGTAACAGGTTGAGATAATTAACGTAGCAGGTTAGAATTTATGCAGTACATTGAGAGAATTACCTAACAGGTTGAGATAATTAACGTAACAGGTTAGAATGTATGCAGTACATTGAGAGAATTACGTAACAGGTTGAGATAATTAACGTAACAGGTTAGGATAATTAACTTAAGGTTAGGAAAATAGTTCGGGTTAGATAAAATACAATATATATACGTTCGACGTCAATTTGACATGACCCTTCTAGACATGACCCGTATCGGGCGCTGAAGGGAGAGAAAGAGGAGGGGGAGTTGACAGCAAACCAGCAGAGGGGCGTATTAAAAAATCACTGGCAGCGCGCTGCGACAGAAAACAGCCTGTATAGCATGCCCATAGTGAAGGAGTGTGGATTGACTGCGGTTTGGTTTACACCATTTGGACACGGTGAGGAACGGGACGCACTTGGAGCTTGGATTGGATAGCTGCTGGTTTTAAACTGCGCAGAACTCAGCCCAGAATTATCAACACCACGCCTATATTCGCCACTAATGGACGGATAATGTTCGTGGTTGAAAAGGATAACTATTCAAACTAGAAAGGATTATTTTGGGGGGATCCACTTCTTGGCGGTTGGATGGTGTGCGAAAGGTAGCCACACCAGCAAGTTCACTCTCTACGCAAATTCAAAATGACAATTTTTGGATAGGGGATAGCCTATGTAATGCATAAGGGATCATTTGTGTCCAAAGCATCAAACCCCAGGAGTGCTGCATACCACAGATGAGAGAGAAGGAACGAGGTTTGATTCTGAAGCTAAATATTCGTGTAAACAGTGGAGAATGCAGTGGGGGGAAACACGGGTCTGGAGCTGGGATGCACGTTTCTTGATCGTGGAGAGGACTGCACCTGGAGTGCAACCAGCAATAGCCTACATTTCTATAACATACTAAATTGTGCGCAAGAAAATTGTCCCGCTGTTATTTAAATACTTTTCTCATGGGTAGTGTTATTCAGTCGCCCTGGCAGCATTTGGATAATTAACTTTGGAGATCCATGCCAACATAGAAGGAGCATAGTTCAAGGGGATACCACAGGAAACATTGCTGAATGGACCTTTAACTTTGGTTTAACGTTATCCTTTTTACACAGCGAATCCGGACTCGCTTTTTGGCACATTTGAAGAACGCTCTCCACCGAGGCTGGTCTGATGTAATTCAAAATAAACAAAATCAACCTAACCTGATCCCAAACACAAACTTTAGACAGATTGTATTTTATTACGTCCTACCCCCCCTTTCCCATTAAAAGTGTACTTCTGAACCTCGAAGTGGCTCCGAAGTGGTGTTGTGACTCCTCGCCCGCAGCGGATCCGGAGCTTGGAGTGTCTGGAGCGGGAGGAGTTGGCGGCGGACCCCCTGTCACACAGCAGGGACCCAAGACGGGTAGGGTGAAAAAGATGGTTCGATTGGCGGCAGAACTGTTGTTGCTTTTTGGACTTCTACTTCTTACCTTACATATTACGGTGTTAAGGAGCAGCCCGCTGAATCAAGGGAATTTAACTTTGAGCCAGGATCAGCAGTATACAGTGATTGCAGAGGTGAGTGCTATTTAATTATTATATTCTGTCGGAACCTGCAGTTTACATTGCAGGGACTCTAGGCTATTGAGTTTTGGGTTAGGGCTCAATATCAACATGGGGAATAAGTCTGTAACTTCTATTCTATGGGATCCACAGTCCTTTCCAGAAATGCTTCTGTAACACATTGGCTCTGAAATGGGAAGTGCAAAGGGTCTATTTAAATGACCACAGAGTTGGATAACATGATATATTATGGATGAACACATTCCCAGAGGGTCATTGAGGTTTGGGGTTTATGATATACAGCCCCCAAACTCAACTGGCTGATCGGATCCAGACCCAGAACGGTGTCAAAATGGACCACGGGTCCCAAAATAATATTTGTACAGTACCAGTCAAAAGTTTTAGAAAACCTCATTCAAGGGTTTTTCTTTATTTTGACTATTTTCTACATTGCAGAATAATATGTGTTATTTCATAGTGATGTCTTCACTGTCACGTTCTGACCTTAGTTCCTTTTTTATGTCTTTGTGTTAGGTTGGTCAGGGCGTGAGTTGGGGTGGGTAGTCTTGGTTATTTTTTCTATGTTATATTTCTATGTGTTTGGCCTGGTATGGTTCTCAATCAGAGGCAGGTGTCGTTCGTTGTCTCTGATTGAGAATCATACTTAGGTAGCCTGATTCCCCCATTTTGGTTGTGTGTGTTTAACTTCTGTTGTGTCTGTTCACCTGGCAGAACTGTTTCGTTTTCTCTTCGTTGTTACTTTGTGTAGTGTTTAGTTTTTCAATTGAAATATGACGAACACTTGCCACGCTGCATTTTGGTGCTCCTCTCCTTCCACCAACGAGAATCGTTACATTCACTCTTGTTCTACAATGTAGAAAATAGTAAAAAATAAATTAAAACCCTTGAATGAGTAGGTGTTCTAAAACTTTTGACTGGTACTGTATTATATATTTTTTGAACTTGGTCGGGCTGCATACAGTTTTCTGTCGTCATTCCTCATATGCTGGCCTTCACGCGGCTTGCAGTTTACAGCTTCGACCCCTGGTATCACAAAAACACACAAGACAATGAAGAACGCGCAGAATTGCGGGAAATTATCTTTGAAAACGGTTCGATTTTCTCTCTGCCGACAAGAGACATTTGAACAGTTTGGGGTTGCGAGGTGGGGGTTTGTTGCGACAGCGGTAAATTACATTATCCATCCAGATCTCCTGCCACCTAGGAAATGTGTGGGACCAGACT
This sequence comes from Oncorhynchus kisutch, assembly GCF_002021735.2. Taxonomy (NCBI): domain Eukaryota; kingdom Metazoa; phylum Chordata; class Actinopteri; order Salmoniformes; family Salmonidae; genus Oncorhynchus; species Oncorhynchus kisutch. Next base: position 44,459,578 of record NC_034198.2, read on the forward strand.
TTCTCAAATAGCACTTGAGTACCCCTGATATACAGTATAAAGAGACAGTCTATCAGTCCATTCATAGAGCCTCAGTCCCCTGGGAGAGGCCGGGAGTAGGAGGTGAAATGTTACACACACACACACACAATAGTCTCCCCTAGGAGAGGCTAGTAGTAAGAGGTGAAATGGTACACACACACACACAATACTATCCCCTAGGAGAGGCTGGTAGTAAGAGGTGAAATGGTACACACACACAATACTATCCCCTTGGAGTGGCTGGTAGTAAGAGGTGAAATGGAAGACGGAGAGAGGGGGTCACAAGGTCATAGTCCACTCACCTTCATCATAGTTGGGGGTTCCATGGGGATTCCATGCCTTAGCTGCAGGCACTACTCTTGTCATCACAGCCTCATCACAGTCACCCTCGTCTCCTACTTGGGGATGGGGAGAGAGGTCAGGTCAGCGCTAGAGGTACCCACCCTTCCCACCACATCCCAATGGTGTGGCCTGTAGCCGCAAGGAACACTCGGCTCTGATTGGCTTTCTGGTTTCACATGACATTTCTAGTTAATACTTTACTATTTATAGTTAGCTTTCCAACAGAAGGGCTCTCTCTCTCCCACACTTTTACACCACACTGTTGCTGCCTTTACTTTAAAACCACTGTTATACTGCAGCTTTACAGGCAAAATGAAACCTCTCTTTTTGTCTCCCCATTTTAACTCAAATCCATCACATTTAATCTCCTTTGATGACTGGAAATGTGTCTGTTTGTTCAGGCTGACCCTTGTCTCCACCTGTTTTAACCAGGTCAGTATGGTTTATTACCGTAGACATATTTAGGACTCCCCATCATCAGAATCAATTGAACTGATATCCACCAATGGACCTGACCCTGTTCTAGAATTAGAATTATATCCATTCTAAAATCAGTCATTCTAGTTCTATGGTTCGAGCTGCACATCTAAAATAGACACAGTGCACAGGACAGAGGGCAGCTACTTTGATGAATCTCAAATATATTTTGATTTTATTAACTTTTTTTTGGTTACTACATAATTCCATATGGTGTGTCCAAACTTTTCACTGGTACTGTATATAAATATCTTTGAAAATACCATATTAGTACAGATGTAGGGTCTTAATTTGATCACTCTTTTATTGATTACAATTTTCCTGCACAGGAGGACATGCAATCTTTCCCTCAAGAATTTCTCTGTATTTAGCGCCATCCATCATTCCTTCAATTCTGACCAGTTTCCCAGTCCCTGATGATGAAAAACATCCCCACAGCATGATGCTTCTCTGTGGGGATAGTGTTCTCGGGGAGATGAGAGGTGTTGGGTTTACGCCAGACATGTTCGTTGATGGCCAAAAAGCTCAATTTAGACTCATCTGACCAGAGTACCTTCATCCATATGTTTGGGGGGAGTCTCCCACATGCTTTGTGGCGAACATAAAACGTGTTTGCTTATTTTTTCTTTAAGCAATAGCTTTTTTTCTGGCCACTCTTCTGTAAAGCCCTGCTCTGTGGAGTGTACCAGATCCACTTCTAGTAGAAACCACCAACTCTAATTAGTGTGGACAGAGCAGGGCCATAGTATTTTAGACACAAATGAAACCATCAAAGAACAATGAAATAACACAGGACAGGACTAGGATAGAGAACCGATTGGGAATAGCCCTGTCATAGGTACTGGCTCTGTGGGCTTTAGCTGATGTGTTGTGAGTAAAGAGGTGGCCTAGCTTGGGGAGGGGGATCAATCTGATGTAGCTAAGTGGTCCTCTATAGTGGGTACAGAGGTAAAGATAGATCCAAAGGGGGAGCCCAGGGCCCGTATCCACAAAGCTTTTCAGAGGATCTGTTAAATATAATCTTATTCATTCTGATCTAAATGTCAGAAATGATCTTAGATCATAATTTCTACTCTGAGACACTTCATACAGGCCCTGGTCTCTGTGGGGGGCCAGGTGTAGAGGTACAGACTGACCCCCATCCATCAAACAGGCACAGAAATTACAGGACAACTGAGAATAAGAGATATGGTTCTCTCTGTTGGTTTAAGGAAGGTTAAACTGATTGCCCTAAATAAATACAGTCAGCTCTAAAAGTATTGGGGACAGTGACATATTTCTTGTTGTTTTGGCTCTGTATTTCAGCACTTTGGATTGGAAATGATATAATGACTAAGGTTAAATTGCAGACTGTCAGCTTTCATTTGAGGGTATTTCTATCCATATTGGGTGAACCATTTAGAAATGACAGCACTTTTTGTACACAGCTCCCCCATTTTAGGGGACCAAAAGTATTGGGCCAAATTCACTTGTGTATTAAAGTAGTAAAAAGTGTAATATTTGCTCCCATAATCCTAGGATACAATGATTATGTCCTAGCACAGTATGCAGTCACCCCCCCCACCCCCCTCCCCCCCACCTACATGTACAGATTACCTCTACTAACCTGTACCCCGCGCACCGACTCAGTACCCGTGCCCCCTGTATATAGTCTCGTTATTCTTATTGTGTTACTTTTTATTATCGTCTATTTGGTAAATATTTTCTTCTTGAACTGCACTGTTGGTTAGGGGCTTGTCAGTAAGCATTTCACGGTAAAGGTCTACACTGTTGGTTAGGGGCTTGTCAGTAAGCATTTCACGGTAAAGTTTACACTTGTTGTATTTGGCGCAGTTTGGTTTGATTACATTCATTTTAATAGGATTCTTGAAATATTTTATTTTCACTGTGTGTTTCAAATATGAGTTTACCTAAAATAAAGACTACATCAAGCTTGTGACTACACAACTTGTTGGTTGCATTTGCTGTGTTTCAGATTCTTTTTAGCCAAACAGAAATTAATGGTAAATAATGTATTGTGTCATTTTGGAGTCGCTCTTATTGTAAATAAGAATATAATATATTTCTAAACACTTCTACATTAATGTGGATGCTACCATGACTACAGATAATCCTGAATGAATCATGAATAATGATGAGTGTGAAAGTTACTGACGCACAAATATCATAATACTCAAATATCTCTTTCTCCCCCCCCCCATCTAGAATAATGTCAGAACAGAGAGCAGTTTGTTAGCCCAGCAGGGTCCAGGGAAGCGGAGAGGATCAGAGCCCCAGTCAGCCCAGAGGCCTGCTGCCCTCCCCTGGGCCCCGAGTCAGGCTACCGGAGGCAGCCTGCAGAGAGACAGGCCTGGGGCCTTCCTCCTGGACCTCAGCAACTTCCCTGACCTCTCCAAGGCTGATATAAACCGACAGAACCCAAACATACAGGTAACACTGTCCCTCTGTGTAAACAGACAGGTAACACTGTCCCTCTGTGTAAACAGACAGGTAACACTGTCCCTCCTTGTAAACAGACAGGTAACACTGTCCCTCCTTGTAAACAGACAGGTAACACTGTCCCTCCTTGTAAACAGACAGGTAACACTGTCCCTCCTTGTAAACAGAGGCAGGAAGAGCAAACAGGAAGAGGCAGGATACCCTGGTGGACATCACTACCCTTTCTCTCAACAATTAAATTATTGGCATGGGAAACATATGTTTACATTGATAGTTAATGTACAAAAAGGGAAAATAAATAAACATGAATATAAATTCCGCAACAAAAAAAAACATCCCTTTTTCAGCACCCTGTCTTTCAAAGATAAATTGTAAAAATCCAAATAACTTCACAGATCTTCATTATAAAGGGGTTAAACACTGTTTCCCGTGCTTGTTCAATGAACCATAAACAATTAATGAACATGCACCTGTGGAGCGGTCGGTAACACACTAACAGCTTACAGACGGTAGGCAATTAAGGTCACAGTTATGAAAACTTAGGACACTAAAGAGACCTTTCTACTGACTCTGAAAAACACCAAAAGAAAGATGCCCAGGGTCCCTTCTCATCTGCGTGAACGTGCCTTAGGCATGCTGCAAGGAGGCATAAGGACTGCAGATGTGGCCAGGGCAATAAATTCCAATGTCCGTACTGTGAGACACCTAAGACAGCGCAACAGGGAGACAGCTGATCGTCCTCGCAGTGGCAGACCACTTGTAACAACACCTGCACAGCATCGGTACATCCGAACAGGTACAGGATGGCAACAACAACTGCCCGAGTTACACCGGGAATGCACAATCCCCCCATTTTTTAAAATTATTTTACTTACCTTTATTTAACTAGGCAAGTCAGTTAAGAACAAATTCTTATTTTCAATGACGGCCTAGGAACAGTGGGTTAACTGCCTGTTCAGGGGCAGAACGACAGATTTGTACAGCTCGGGGTTTGTCAGCTCGGGGATTTGAACTTGCAACCTTTCGGTTGCTCCAATGCTCTAACCACTAGGCTACCCTGCCGCCCCATCAGTGCTCAGGCTGTCCACAATGGGCTGTAAGGCAGGTCCTCACCAGACATCACCGGCAACAATGTCGCCTATGGGCACAAACCCATCGTCGCTGGACGAGACAGGACTGGCAAAAAGTGCTCTTCACTGACGAGTCGTGGTTTTTTACTGTTATATTGATGCTGTTGACCCGGATCACTGGTTGCTGCGGAAAAGGAGGAAGGTCAAAATGGGGGTGAGTGTAACGGATGTGAAACGGCTAGCTTAGTTAGCGGTGCGCGCTAAATAGCGTTTCAATCGGTGACGTCACTTACTCTGAGACCTTGAAGTGGTGGTTCCCCTTGCTCTGCGAGGGGTAACGATGCTTCGTGGGTGACTGTTGTTGATGTAACAGTAACAGTATAACTTTAGACCGTCCCCTCGCCCATACCCGGGCGCAAACCAGGGACCCTCTGCACACATCAACAACAGTCACCCCTCGAAGCATCGTTACCCATCGCTCCACCAAAGCCGCAGCTTTTAATGCAATAAAATGCAAATTAATAACTTAAAAATCATACAATGTGATTTTCTGGATTTTTGTTTTAGATTCCGTCTCTCACAGTTGAAGTGTACCTATGATAAAAATTACAGACCTCTACATGCTTTGTAAGTAGGAAAACCTGCAAAATGTTGGTTCCATACATAACCTTTTTTGGTAAGAGTATATGTAGGTCATATGGACTTCATCCACAACAATTCAGATGATTTTGGAGCTGTATAGGACTGAGGCCAAACCCATCTCTCCCGATCTTCCCCAACCAGCTCTCCAGACTTCCGAAGAAAAGGTATCATGCACCCTCCCATATAACGTTCTTGTCTTCCTTCACAACCATCACTCTGAGACCCAGGGCTGTAGCCTCGCGGATTTGTTCCTCTGTCCACCACAGCCTTTAGTGGGGACACAACTGTCAGAATTTGAGATTGTTTTCCTAGCTTCTTGAAGACTAAAACTAGCTAGCTAGCAAAAAATGCCAATATATCCTCCCCTCGCACAACAGATCGAAATGCTTCAAGTTGCTCTTATTTGAATGAAATGAAAACTAAGTTGTTTGTTGCTATGTGGCAGTGTTGTGACTATCTCCTTTTTAGGAAGCTAGCTAGCCTAATTGACAAGGAAGCTAACCTCCCATTTTACCAGAGATACCAGACCAGTGAGTCACGAGGTACACTTGAAAATGAGGGGAATGAGCCAATGAGTCAGGACTATACCAAGCTTGTAGGCTCAGTGGGACTGCTCAGGGAGTTGACCTTTTTACTCTTGATTTGTAGAGTATCAACACTAGACCAACAGACTGTTGTTTTGTGTCTGGAATGTAACAGGCTGGACAGACTGGAATATAACAGGCTAGGCTAGGCTAGACAGACTGGTGTTTTGTGTTCTGAATATAACAGGCTAGGGTAGGCTAGACAGACTGTTTTTTTGTGTTTGGAATATAACAGGCTAGGCTAGGCTAGACAGACTGGTGTTTTGTGTCTGGAATATAACTTCTCTAGGGTAGGGGGCAGTATTTTGAAATCCGGATGAAATGCGAGCCCATAGTAAACTGCCTGTTACTCAGGCCCAGAAGCTAAGATATGCATATAATTCGTAGATTTGGATAGAAAACACTCTAAAGTTTCCACAACTGTTAAAATAATGTCTGAGTATAACAAAACTGATATGGTCGGTGAAAACCTGAGAAAAATCCATCCAGGAAGTGGGATTTTTTTATGTTTGTAGTTTTCCATAGACTGCCTATACAGATTCCAATGACTTAGGACTCAAATTGCACTTCCTATGGCTTCCACTAGATGTCAACAGTCTTTAGAAATTGTTTCAGGCTTGTATTCTGAAAATTGAGGGAGTAAGACCACTCTGAATGAGTGGACACTGCAGTGTCCCAGAGGTTTTTCACGTGCGCGACCGAGAGCATGCCTGCCTTGTTTTCCTTTTATATTGACGAAGCTTTTGTCCGGTTGAAATGTTATTGATTATTATGACTAAAAACAACCTAAGGATTGATTATAAACATCGTTTGACATGTTTCTACGAACTTTACTTTTCTGATTTTTCATCTGCCTGTTGTTACTGCCTTTGAGCCTGTGGATTACTGAACAAAACTGAGAGTTTTGGATATAAAGAGGGACTTTAAAGAGTAATTGGGAGTCTTGTGAGTGCAACCATATGAAGATCATCAAAGGTAAGTGATTCATTTTATCGTTATTTCTGACTTTTGTGACTACTACTACTACTTGGCTGGTAACTATATGTAATGATTTGTCTGCTGGGCGCTGTCCTCAAATAATCGCATGGTTTGCTTTCGCTGTAAAGCCTCTTTGAATCTGACACAGCGGCTGGATTAACAAGAAGTTGATCTTTAAACTGATGGATAACACTTGTATGTTTTATGAATTTGTAATATGAGTATATCTGTTTTTGAATTTGGCGCTCTGCAATTTCACTGGATGTTGGTCAGGTGGGACGCTACCATCCCACGTACCCTAGTGAGGATAACAGGCTGGATGGTAACACATGAGAAGTAAAACCATGCATCAAATTCTTGACAATGTACAATTGTATCAAGACTGATTTCACGTCTAAATCAAGTCGCAGCATGCAATAAAAGTTACTTTTAATGTTAGATCTGAGAGAATGTTATTGCCCTCCCAACAGACATACAGATACACTCCAGACAGACACACTTACCTTGGACCCTGCTCCTCCCTCTCCCTCTCCTTCCCCTCCTCTCCCTCCCCTCCAGGTGACCATAGAGGTGGTGGACGATCTAGACTGGGCGGAGCATGAGAAAGGCCTGAAGAAGGAGAACAAACCAGGTTTGGCCGCTCCCAACTGGAGAAACTGGTGGCAAACCACCTCCTCTTCATCCTCCTCCTCCTCTTCTTCTTCGGTCTTGACCCCACGTCGACCCAAGGAGCAGGCTAGGGAGCAGCAGCCCACCGACAGAGGAGGAGTAGCAAGTGGCAGTAACACAGAGGATAGTAACTTCCTAAAACCACTAGGGGGCTGGGAGAGGAGAGGAGGCGCAGGAGGAGGACGTGCCAGCAAGGTTCATGCTGAATATGGTGAGTGTAGTGTGAGGGGGACTGACTGCAAGAGTACGTGTGTGTGTTTGTGTTTGTTAAGGGTTGTGTGTGTGTGTGTTTAAGGGCTGTGTGTATGTGTATATATGTGCATGTGTATTCTAAGTGTGCAAGCGTGTTTGACACAGAAAGGGGGTGTATGATTGAAGCCTTAAATCAAATGTATTTACAAAGCCATTCTTACATCAGCTGATATCTCAAAGTGCTGTACAGAAACCCAGCCTAAAACCCCAAACAGCAAGTAATGCAGATGTAGAGGAACGGTGGCTTGGAAAAACTCCCTTGAAAGGCCAGAACCTAGGAAGAAACCTAGAGAGGAACCAGGCTATGAGGGGCGGCCAGTCCTCTTCTGGCTGTGCCGGGTGGAGATTATAACAGAACATGGCCAAGATGTTCAAACGTTCATAGATGACCAGCAGGGTCAAATGAAAGACTCTTTAGTTTCATCAGATGGATTTGTCCATTGTGTGTGTGCGTGACAGATTAGACACCTCTCGAACATCAAAGTCCTCCGACAGGAACAGGGCCAAATCAGGATGCTTCCCAAATGGCACCCTATTCCCTATATAGTGCACTACCCAGCTAGCACATAACGTTCTGAGAACCATCTGTTTCTTAGAGCGTGGTTTGTCCTATGGTTATTTTGCATACAACCTTCCCACAACATTCTGGAGAATGGTGCAGGATAGTTGTTCCAAAGCCAAGCATTCTCGGCACATTTTATTTTCTTAGCATTTCATTACTTTAACAGAATGTTTCCTGAACGTTTGAACATAATTAATTTCATTTCAATTTTGGTAATGGTCCAGGAACGTTCTCCAACTGGTTTGACATTGGGAATGTTCTAGGAACGTTCTCCAACTGGTTTGACATTGGGAATGTTCTAGGAACGTTCTCCAACTGGTTTGACATTGGTAATGTTCTAGGAACGTTCTCCAACTGGTTTGACATTGGTAATGGTCTAGGAACGTTCTCCAACTGGTTTGACATTGGGAATGTTCTAGGAACGTTCTCCAACTGGTTTGACATTGGGAATGTTCTAGGAACGTTCTCCAACTGGTTTGACATTGGTAATGTTCTAGGAACGTTCTCCAACTGGTTTGACATTGGTAATGTTCTAGGAACGTTCTCCAACTGGTTTGACATTGGGAATGGTCTAGGAACGTTCTCCAACTGGTTTGACATTGGGAATGTTCTTAAATAGTTCAGAGAACGTTAAGAAACGACTTTCTTCTGTGGGAATTTCAGTACTTCAACATTTCCTCAGGTTCTATTTAAAGTCATTTTCTCAAATTATTACGAGGATGTTAAAACACAAGAACACTATAGTACACTAGCATTGAAACATTCAGTCAAAGTTTTTAAGGAACCTAACATTTCTGTTATCAGAACATTAATAAAATCTACAAGGTAAGCTTTCAAGGAACCAGAGTAAAATGTTCTCAGAATCTCCCTGCAACCTAAAAATAAACATTCCCAGAACATTTAATAAACTGTCTGTTTTACCGGTCAGGAAACATATGGCTTCATTCCCACAACCAATGTGAAACCAAAATCATACATTCCCACAACTTCCAAGGAACCAATGTGCTAACTAGGTACTTTTCTGGTCAAAAGAATTGCACTACATGGGGGAATAGCAGACCAGTTCATATCATTCTCAATAACTGTCTATATACACACCCCTCTCTCTCTCGCGCCCCCCACCCCCCCCACAGCTGGCCTGCTAGATAGATACATTTGATGTAGAATAATTCACCCTCCCCATGGTTCGTACAGTATCCATCCACACCATGTCTCAGCTTGTCCACCAGCTCAAACATAACACTGTTAAACAGGAATGTGGGTGCTATGGAGAGAGAGAGGAGAAATGTCATTTTATCCATCTGGGTACGGCTGTCAGGAATGAATGAGCAGGTTCATAAATTGTTACATTCTTATTCAACCCTAAGCCCATGTTACTGACTATTTAGGACTTATCAGGTCACAGGAACTCATGTTACTGACTATTTAGGACTTATCAGGTCACAAGAACTCATGTTACTGTATCTGTGGTACTGACTGTCACTCAGCAGTGACTGAGCCAGGTCTGTGGTACTGACTGTCACTCAGCAGTGACTGAGCCAGGTCTGTGGTACTGACTGTCACTCAGCAGTGACTGAGCCAGGTCTGTGATCGTTCATTTTGAGATTGTGAGAACCTTTTACTTTGGTTCCTTGAAGGTTTTCCTTGGAGGTTTTTATTCATGGAAATTGTAGGTTATTTGACTTTTTTAATAACACTGCTAGTTTAGGTTAGTTCTTTGGAACGCCACACACAGATAGGACACTTTAATTAACTCTACCTACATGTGCTACCTCAACTAACCCAAGCCCCCGCACATTGACTCTGTACCAGCACCCCCCTGTATACAGTTGAAGTCCATACAACTTAGCCAAATACATTTAAACTCAGTTTTTCACAATTCCTGACATGTAATCCCAGTAAAAAATTCCCTGTCTTAGGTCATTTAGGATCGCCACTTTATTTTAATAATGTGAAATGTCAGAATAATAGTAGAGTGATTTATTTCAGCTTTTATTTCTTTCATCACATTCCCAAGGGGTCAGAAGTTTACATACACTCAATGAGTAGCATTCTTTCATCACATTCAAATGTTTAACTTGGGTCAATCGTTTCTCGTAGCCTTCCACAAGCTTTCCATAATAAGTTGGGTGAATTTTGGCCCATTCCTCCTGACAGAGCTGGTGTAACTGAGTCAGGTTTGTATGCCTCCTTGCTCGCACACTCTTTAAGTTCTGCCCACAAATGTTCTATAGGATTGAGGTCTGGGCTTTGTGATGGCCACTCCAATACCTTGACCATTTTGCCACAAGTTTGGAAGTATGCTTGGGGTCATTGTCCATTTGGAAGACCCATTTGCGACCAGTCGTTAACTTTCTGACTGATGTCTTGAGATGTTGCTTCAATATATCCACATTATTTTCATGATGCCATCTATTTTGTGAAGTGCACCAGTCCCTCCTGCAGCAAAGCACCCCCACAATATGATGCTGCCACCCCCGTGCTTCATGGTTGGGATGTTGTTCTTCGGCTTGCCAGCCTCCCCCTTTATCCTCCAAACATAACGATTGTCATTATGGCCAAACAGTTTCATCAGACCAGAGGACTTTTCTCCAAAAAACACTATATTTGTCCCCATGTGCAGTTGCAAACCGTAGCCTGGCTTTTTTATGGTGGTTTTGGAGCAGTGGCTTCTCCCTTGCTGAGTGGCCTTTCAGGTTATGTCGATATAGGACTTGTTTTACTGTGGATATAGATACTTTTGTGCCTATTTCCACCAGCATCTTCACAAGGGCCTTTGCTGTTCTGCGATTGATTTGCACTTTTCGCACCAAAGTACGTTCAACTCTAGGAGAAAGGACACGTCTCCTTCCTGAGCGGTATGACGGCTGCGTGGTCCCATGGTGTTTATAGTTGTGTACTATTGTTTGTACAGATGAACTTGGTACCTTCAGGCGTTTGGAAATTGCTCCCAATGATAAACCAGACTTGGAGGTCTACAATCTTGACTGATTTCCTTTGATTTTCCTATGATGTCAAGCAAAGAGGCACTGAGTTTGAAGTTAAGCCTTGAAATACATCCACAGGTACACCTCCAATTGACTCAAATTATGTAAATTAGCCTATTGGAAGCTTCTAAAGCCATGACATACTTTTCTGAAATGTTCCAAGCTGTTTAAAGGCACAGTCAACTTAGTGCATGTAAACATCTGACCAACTGGAATTGTGATACAGTGAATTATAAATTAAATAATCTGTCTGTAAACAATTGTTGGTAACATTACTTGTGTCATGCACAAAAGTAGATGTCCTAACCAACTTTGCCAAAACTATAGTTTGTTACCAAGAAAATGGGTTGTATTTAATCTTCCAACTTCAACTGTATATTGTTATTTCACTGCTGCTCTTTTAATTACTCATTACTATTATCTCTTATTCTTATCTATTTTTTTTACCTTTCTAGCGCTAGCGGAACCCCTTGACAACATTCCGGTGAAAAGGCAGCACGCGAAATTCAAAAAATATTTTTTTGAAATATGGAACTTTCACACATTAACAAGTCCAATAGAGCAAATTAAAGATAAACATCTTGTTAATCTACCCATCATGTCCAATTTCAAAAATGCTTTACAGCGAAAGCACAACATATGATTATGTTAGGTCATAGCCAAGTCGAAAAAACACAGCCATTTCTAATTTTTTTCAATCAAATTAAATAATTTACCTTTGATGATCTTCGGATGTTTTCACTCATGAGACTCCCAGTTAGACAGCAAATGTTCCATAAAGAATATTTTTATAGCCGAAATATCTCAGTTTCTTGTCCACGTTTTGTTGAGAAATCCACCGGAAATTGCGGTCATGACAACACCGACAGAAACATGGCAAACATGGCAAACAATTGGCTTTTCAGTAGGAGCGAGAGGAACAATGCTTTGTCTATTATGCACAAATCACTCAGAGTCACCACACCTGACCACTGACGCAATGTTGTCGTTCACGCTCATTTTTCAAAATAAAAGCCTGAAACTATGTCTGTAGACACATTAGGGAAGCCAAGGAAAAAGGAATCTGGTTGATATCCCTTTCAATGGGCAATAGAGATGCATAGAAAGACAGGGGTTTCAAAATAAGAGTCACTTCCTGATTGGATCTGCAATATCAGTACTGTTATACTCACAGACAATATTTTTACAGTTTTGGAAACTTTAGAGTGTGCTAAGATGTCAATTATATGCATATTCCAGCATCTGGTCCTGAAAAATAGCCCATTTACTAGGGATGTTATTTTTCCAAAAATGAAAATAGTGCCTCCTAGTTTCAAGAGGTTAAGAGTGTGCTCCTAATCTCAGTTCGTTACTTGTATAAAAGACACCTGGGGGTCAGAAATCCTTCTGATTGAGAGGGGTCAAATACTTATTTCCCTTATTAAAATGCGAATCAATTTATATCATTTTTGACATGCGTTTTTATCAATTTTTTTGTTTGTTGTTGTTATTTGTCTCTCACTGTTCAAATAAACCTACCATTAAAATTACACAGATTATTTCTTTGTCAAAAGTACAAAATCAGCAGGGGATCAAATACTTTTTTCCCTCACTGTGTTTTGTTCGATAATGTGCATATTTATATAAAAACATCTGTTTACATTGGTGCCTTACCTTTTGATTCCAAAACATCTGGTGATTTTGCAGAAATACTCATAATAAACATTGATAAAAGATACAAGTGTTATTCACAGAATTGGTGCCTTACGTGCAGTAATGTTTTGATTCCAAAACATCTGGTGATTTTGCAGAAATACTCATAATAAACATTGATAAAAGAGGTTATTCACAGAATAAAAAATAGACTTCTCTTTAATATGTCAGATTTTTTTTTAACTCTACGGAAAAAGCATAATCTGAGAACGGTGCTCAGAACCCAAAACAGCCAGAGGAATATCTGCCATTTTGGAATCAACAAAGTTAAAAACAACACAATAAATATTCACTTACCTTTGATGATCTTCATCAGAGAGGCACTCCCAGGAATCCCAGTTCGACAATAAATTAAGGATTTGTTCCATAAAGTTCCATCATTTATGTCCAAATAGCCACTTGTTGTTAGCGTGTTCAGCCCAGTAATCCATCTTCACGAGGCACAGGCACATCATCCATGTCAAACAATGTATGGAATCAATCTTTAGGATGTTTTTAACATAAAACATCAATAATGTTCCCACCGGAGTATTCCAGACTACTGACTCAGAGGTCTAATGAGCCCCTCCTTTATAGCAGAATCCTCATTCAAGTTTCAAAAGACGGTTGACATCTAGTGGAAGCTGTAGGAAGTGCAACTTTATCCCATATCTCAATGTGTATTCGGTAGGCCAAGCTTTGAAAAACTACAAACCTCAGATGTCCTACTTCCTGGTTGGATTTCTCTCAGGTTTTCGCCTGCCATATGAGTTCTGTTATACTCACAGACATCATTCAAACAGTTTTAGAAACTTCAGAGGGTTTTCCATCCAATACTAATAATAATATGCATATATTAGCATCTGGGTCAGAGTAGGAGGCAGTTCGCTATTCATCCAAAAGTGAAAATGCTGCCCCCTATCACAAAAAGGTTAAACTGCATTGTTGGTTTGGGGCTCGTAAGTAAGCATTTCACTAAGGTCTACACCTGTTGTATTTGGCGCTTGTGACTAATAAAATTTGATTAGATTTGACACATAGAAATTCATTTTCTTAGGGATTAATCATGCAAGCACATTACCTTTTTATTTTGTTTTATTGCGGCACAGCGTCAGTGAGATTCAAACCTATAATCTTCTATTCTCTATTCATGGAATCAGTCCACTGCAACAACCAGGATGGAACTAGCATGACATGTTCATTTTTGTCTATTCAAACATTTCAAAGGAGACACACTACATTTACATTTGAATCATTTAGCAGACACTCTTATCCAGAGCGACTTATAGGAGCAATTAGGGTTAAGTGCCATGCTCAAGGGCACATCGTCAGAGTTTTCACCAAGTCGGCTCAGAGATTCGAACTGCCAACCTTTCAGTTACCGGCCTAACGATCTTAACCCGCTAGGCTACCTGCCACCCAGCACTCATTAAGATCAGGTGTGGCCAAATAGTGGGCGTGGCCAACACACCTGAACACACTTAACAAGATAGAGGATTGAGATGTGTTGACGCTGAGGACAGAATGTATATGTTTTTAAATAACATTCTTAGAACCTTAGGTCTTTGAACGTTACTAATGTTTTCTTGTGTTTTTATAGAAAGTTTTCTTAATGTTCTGAGAACATGACTTTAAATAGAACCATGTGGAAACCTGTAGGAAACGTTATGCTGTTGTACTGTAATTCCCACATCAGAAACATATGGTTCTCAGAACGTTATGTGTTAGCTGGGTATCCTGTACCTTTCCCAGAACATTGTGGGAAGGTTGTATGAAAAATGACCCCGCTCTCATAAAATATGGTTCTGTGCTGCTGGTCCTGCTGTTCTGTGTTTCTGTGACTAGTGTGCTTTATGTGTAATTTGTGTATGGGGGTGTAGTGGCAGGGGGGTAGAGGAAGGGGCTACGCTGCTATCTAGACTTTAATCTGTGAAATGAAGACTATGTGTGGCAGATGTTGGTGAGGTGGTTAGGGGGTGGTGTGTGTGTGTGCCATACGTTTAATGTAATAGTTTAGTACTCAGTTCAGCCAGAGGAAATGTTTCCATGTATTTTCATTAAACTTCAATGATCATTGGAACAAAAGGGAATTTCTTGCCATTTCAGGCCCATTTCCAAACAGCACATTAACAGTCAGAAAAAAGCAGCCCCGGGACTCATTTGAATGTGCCAAGACGTGTATTTTTTTTTTACACTTCATTTGAGAGTATTACAGAGAGTTAAGTGCCCAGGACCCACCAACCTCCCAAGCTAGAACTTGGCAAAGCAGCACATTAAGTTGTGTTGCGTCAGATGCTTTCCTGGAAAATCTATTTTCTTGCCAAATACTTCCAGGTATATTATTATATTATATTGTAATTGATCAAACTGAAACTCACTCACTCTGCCGTGGACTATAGTTAGACTACGACCACACTGGGGGATGGAGGAGTGACCAGGTACTAGGAATGGAGCATGTGGGTCTGGACAGAGGAGATGTAATCTTTGTTTTAGTCTGTAAGTTGTTCGTATGTTTGTATTTGGTGTAAAAAAAAGTGTGTGTGTGTGTATTAGTACTTTTAACTATTGTCCCGTCACCTGTTTATTTTCATATATATATGCAGACACATTGAGCTTTTCTGTCCAAAATTATATATATAGAATTTTGGACAGAAAAGCTCAATGTGTCTGCATATATATATGAAAATAAACAGGTGACGGGACAATAGTTAAAAGTACTAATACAACCCACGCAGATCGATCAAGATGGCGAAACACAAATATAGGGACAAAGTGGAAGAACAATTCAGCAGGTTGGTCATGTGGCATGGGCTCCTAACGATCACGGATTACAAAAAGAAAGTTCGCTACATCGCGGTCACCAACACCGCCCTACCAGACGAGCTAAACACCTTTTTCTCACACTTCAAGCACAACAACGACTGAGCAGCCAAAGCCCCTTGAGGATAATGAGGGCTACGTACTGACGGTCTCCACAGAGGACGTATGGAAGTCTTTCAAACCCTCTCTTAAGGTCTGCCGGGCCAGATGGCATCTCTAGCTGTGTCCTCCTGAGCATGTACAGACCAGCTGGCTGTTTTGTTCTCTGACATTTTCAATCTCTCTCTAGTGAAGGCTGTTATCCCCACCTGCTTCAAGATGTCCACTATCCCAGTGCCCGTGAAAGGGAAAGTAACCGAAATGACTACTGACCCGTAGCCCTCACTTCCTTCATCATGAAGTGCTTAGAGAGGCTAATCAAAGACCATATCACCTCCTCCCTCCCTGACACACTCAACCCTCTCCAATTAATCTACTGCCCTGACAGATCCACGAACGAAGCAATCGCCATATTACCGCACACTGCCCTCACCCACCTGGACAAAAGGAATGCATATGTGAGGATGCTTTTCTTCGACTACAGCTCTGCTTTCAATACCATAGTGTCTTCTTAGCACAAAGCAAACGGCCCTGGGTCTGAACTCCTCCCTATGCAACTGGGTCCTGGACTTCCTGACAGTCCACCCCAAGGTGGGGAAGGTAGGCAAAATTACCTCCGACACTGATTATCAACTCAGGGGCCCCACAAGGGTGTGTCCTCAGTCCCCTCTTTTACTCCCTGTATACCCACAACTGACTGGCCTCACAGTTCCAACTCCATTATCAAGTTGGCTGACAACATGACAGTAGTAGGCCTGATCACCAACAACGACTAGACAGCCTACAGGGAGGAGGTAGGCACTCTGACGGACGTGGTGCCACGTCAACAACCTCTTCCGCAACATCAGCAATACAAAGGATCTGATTGTGGATGAACCAGGCTGGACACACCCCCATCCTCATCAACGGAATTGCCACGGAGACGGTCAAAAATATCAAGTTCCTCATTGGATTCATCTCAGAGGATCTCCCTCGTCCGCCTCCTGCCCTGAATAGCCACCAGCTACTGACTATTAACCTCTAATCTGAACCTGGAATTTTGGACAGAAAATCTCAATGTGTCTGCAGCCTTCTCAGTGTTTTTCCCAGTGACTAAACAGACGGTCACAAACTTATTTTCCGTCAACTTTTTTTTCCCACTTCTTAAATTGACTAAGCTTCTTTTCATTTAAAAGAATATGGAACATGAAAAAAATATTTCTGCTGAGGCGCACTTTGAATATGCTAGACCTGCCCACGTGTACTTTTCCTCTGCCATCAAAATGTGTGACAAACAGGAAATCAGACGTTTAATTGCCATCGTTAAAAAGAGGGAGATTTCAGCTTTCCAGTGCTATCACGTTTATTTCTCAACTCCTGCAGTTGCATCATTTTAAACATGCACATCAGCTACAACCAGAGTTTCGAGGTTTAGGCAGAATGACATCTTTAAAGGGGCAATGGCGTACTTTGTAATAATATTTAAAATATATATATATATATATTTAAAATTATTATTCATAATGAATAAATTATTAAATAAAATATATTGAAAATTCTAAAATAATACTTGTGGTATTGTTAAAGATATTGATATAGGCCAACTGATTAAAGTGTTGACAATGGAGTAGTGGACTGCTGTTCATTTAGTTAGCAGACTCTTCAAAAAGAAATCTGTAGCTCAGTTGCTAAACAATACATTTTATGAATAAATGACATACTGCCATTCACGAAGAGATTCGAAAATACTGAAATTCCTTCAGTGATTTAACTGATATTTAAAACAATGTATATACAAAAATGCAAAATATAAAGAACAAATTGTGTCAATTCATTTAGTAAAACTGTACATGTGACTTTAATCTCAAGAGAAGATGGATTTAATGTTAAAGGATTCATGTTTTCTTACTTAGAAAATAGTCCTGAACATAGTGACCTGGACCATATCCAAAACAACTAACAATACACTGAATTCATACATCTTCAGTCATTTTTTTGTAAAATCACAACTAATTTCACCAATCTGGGAGGTAAACTCATTAAAGTATTTAAACATTTAGCTGTGTATTTAGGATGGAATTAAGGCGTTAGAATTTATCAGAGGCCACCAAAAGAGAGCTTGTTAGACAACAATATTAGACAACCCCTTAGACAGCCCAGAACGCCCTGACTAGCTACCTTTTCTATTTGGCTGGCTACTCTGTGTACTGCCTTATATTGACAGTGTTTTCTCTGTTTCCCACTTTCACCTTCTCCCTCTCTCTCCCTCTCTTTCTCTCTCTTTCTGCTCCCCCCCCCACTCCAGACTATATAGATGGAGACGGTGGCTGGAGTAACTGGTCTCCATGCAGTGTAACCTGTGGGAACGGGAACCAGAAGAGGATCAGGTCATGTGGTTACGCCTGCAGCGCCACAGAGTCACGCACCTGTGACATGCCACCCTGCCCAGGTGAGGAGGGAGGGTGTGTGTGTGTGTGTGTGTGTGTGTGTGTGTGGATCCAGGGTTGTAATCATTAGTCCAAACCCGTAGAAAACAGTTGTGATGAAAGCAAGAGTTTTTATTGGACAAATTCAGGTAGGTCCCTCCCCATTTGGTTGTGTTTGGTTCCTAGTGAATTCCTGGTCATCAGTTAAATGTTCTTTTTAAAGCTGTTTTCTACTTGAATTGACATCTGCAGCATTTACAGCCAACGTGATCTTTGTGAACGTCGGGGTAAATTGCCTTTAAAAGTCTATCGCTACTCTTCCTGGGGTTTATTAAGGATCCCCATTAGTTCCTGCCAAGGCAGCAGCTACTCTTCCTGGGGTTTATTAAGGATCCCCATTAGTTCCTGCCAAGGCAGCAGCTACTCTTCCTGGGGTTTATTAAGGATCCCCATTAGTTCCCGCCAAGGCAGCAGCTACTCTTCCTGGGGTTTATTATGGATCCCCATTAGTTCCTGCCAAGGCAGCAGCTACTCTTCCTGGGGTTTATTACGGATCCCCATTAGTTCCTGCCAAGGCAGCAGCTACGCTTCCTGGGGTTTATTATGGATCCCCATTAGTTCCTGCCAAGGCAGCAGCTACGCTTCCTGGGGTTTATTATGGATCCCCATTAGTTCCTGCCAAGGCAGCAGCTCCTCTTCCTGGGGTTTATTAAGGATCCCCATTAGTTCCTGCCAAGGCAGCAGCTACTCTTCCTGGGGTTTATTAAGGATCCCCATTAGTTCCTGCCAAGGCAGCAGCTACTCTTCCTGGGGTTTATTATGGATCCCCATTAGTTCCTGCCAAGGCAGCAGCTACTCTTCCTGGGGTTTATTAAGGATCCCCATCAGTTCCTGCCAAGGCAGCAGCTACTCTTCCTGGGGTTTATTATGGATCCCCATTAGTTCCTGCCAAGGCAGCAGCTACTCTTCCTGGGGTTTATTAAGGATCCCCATTAGTTCCTGCCAAGGCAGCAGCTACTCTTCCTGGGGTTTATTATGGATCCCCATTAGTTCCTGCCAAGGCAGCAGCTACTCTTCCTGGGGTTTATTATGGATCCCCATTAGTTCCTGCCAAGGCAGCAGCTACTCTTCCTGGGGTTTATTATGGATCCCCATTAGTTCCTGCCAAGGCAGCAGCTACTCTTCCTGGGGTTTATTACGGATCCCCATTAGTTCCTGCCAAGGCAGCAGCTACGCTTCCTGGGGTTTATTATGGATCCCCATTAGTTCCTGCCAAGGCAGCAGCTCCTCTTCCTGGGGTTTATTATGGATCCCCATTAGTTCCTGCCAAGGCAGCAGCTACTCTTCCTGGGGTTTATTATGGATCCACATTAGTTCCTGCCAAGGCAGCAGCTCCTCTTCCTGGGGTTTATTATGGATCCCCATTAGTTCCTGCCAAGGCAGCAGCTACTCTTCCTGGGGTTTATTATGGATCCCCATTAGTTCCTGCCAAGGCAGCAGCTACGCTTCCTGGGGTTTATTATGGATCCCCATTAGTTCCTGCCAAGGCAGCAGCTACTCTTCCTGGGGTTTATTATGGATCCCCATTAGTTCCTGCCAAGGCAGCAGCTACGCTTCCTGGGGTTTATTATGGATCCCCATTAGTTCCTGCCAAGGCAGCAGCTACTCTTCCTGGGGTTTATTATGGATCCCCATTAGTTCCTGCCAAGGCAGCAGCTACTCTTCCTGGGGTTTATTATGGATCCCCATTAGTTCCTGCCAAGGCAGCAGCTACTCTTCCTGGGGTTTATTATGGATCCCCATTAGTTCCTGCCAAGGCAGCAGCTACTCTTCCTGGGGTTTATTATGGATCCCCATTAGTTCCTGCCAAGGCAGCAGCTACGCTTCCTGGGGTTTATTATGGATCCCCATTAGTTCCTGCCAAGGCAGCAGCTACTCTTCCTGGGGTTTATTATGGATCCACATTAGTTCCTGCCAAGGCAGCAGCTCCTCTTCCTGGGGTTTATTATGGATCCCCATTAGTTCCTGCCAAGGCAGCAGCTACTCTTCCTGGGGTTTATTATGGATCCCCATTAGTTCCTGCCAAGGCAGCAGCTACGCTTCCTGGGGTTTATTATGGATCCCCATTAGTTCCTGCCAAGGCAGCAGCTACTCTTCCTGGGGTTTATTATGGATCCCCATTAGTTCCTGCCAAGGCAGCAGCTACTCTTCCTGGGGTTTATTATGGATCCCCATTAGTTCCTGCCAAGGCAGCAGCTACTCTTCCTGGGGTTTATTATGGATCCCCATTAGTTCCTGCCAAGGCAGCAGCTACGCTTCCTGGGGTTTATTATGGATCCCCATTAGTTCCTGCCAAGGCAGCAGCTACTCTTCCTGGGGTTTATTATGGATCCCCATTAGTTCCTGCCAAGGCAGCAGCTACTCTTCCTGGGGTTTATTATGGATCCCCATTAGTTCCTGCCAAGGCAGCAGCTACTCTTCCTGGGGTTTATTATGGATCCCCATTAGTTCCTGCCAAGGCAGCAGCTACTCTTCCTGGGGTTTATTATGGATCCCCATTAGTTCCTGCCAAGGCAGCAGCTACTCTTCCTGGGGTTTATTATGGATCCCCATTAGTTCCTGCCAAGGCAGCAGCTACTCTTCCTGGGGTTTATTATGGATCCCCATTAGTTCCTGCCAAGGCAGCAGCTACTCTTCCTGGGGTTTATTATGGATCCCCATTAGTTCCTGCCAAGGCAGCAGCTACTCTTCCTGGGGTTTATTATGGATCCCCATTAGTTCCTGCCAAGGCAGCAGCTACTCTTCCTGGGGTTTATTATGGATCCCCATTAGTTCCTGCCAAGGCAGCAGCTACTCTTCCTGGGGTTTATTATGGATCCCCATTAGTTCCTGCCAAGGCAGCAGCTACTCTTCCTGGGGTTTATTATGGATCCCCATTAGGTCCTGCCAAGGCAGCAGCTACTCTTCCTGGGGTTTATTATGGATCCCCATTAGTTCCTGCCAAGGCAGCAGCTACTCTTCCTGGGGTTTATTATGGATCCCCATTAGTTCCTGCCAAGGCAGCAGCTACTCTTCCTGGGGTTTATTATGGATCCCCATTAGTTCCTGCCAAGGCAGCAGCTACTCTTCCTGGGGTTTATTATGGATCTCCATTAGTTCCTGCCAAGGCAGCAGCTACTCTTCCTGGGGTTTATTATGGATCCCCATTAGTTCCTGCCAAGGCAGCAGCTACTCTTCCTGGGGTTTATTAAGGATCCCCATTAGTTCCTGCCAAGGCAGCAGCTACTCTTCCTGGGGTTTATTATGGATCTCCATTAGTTCCTGCCAAGGCAGCAGCTACTCTTCCTGGGGTTTATTATGGATCCCCATTAGTTCCTGCCAAGGCAGCAGCTACTCTTCCTGGGGTTTATTAAGGATCCCCATTAGTTCCTGCCAAGGCAGCAGCTACTCTTCCTGGGGTTTATTATGGATCCCCATTAGTTCCAACCAAGGCAGCAGCTACTCTTCCCGGTTATCCAACAACATTAAGGCAGTTATATACAATTTAAAACATTACAATACTTTTCACAACTCATTGTGTTTCCTCAGGCCACTATTGTATTACCACATATCTACAAAATCTACAAAATCCATGTGTGTCTTCACAGTCCCCACTGTTCCACTGTATTTTTATCTGGTTTTAAAATCTGATTCTCCTGCTGCATCAGTTACTTGATGTGGAATAGAGTTCCATGTAGTCATGGCTCTATGTAGTACTGTGCACCTCCCATAGTCTGTTCTGGACTTGGGGACTCTGAAGAGACCTCTGGTGGCATGTCTTGTGGGGTATGCATGGGTGTCTGAGCTGTGAGCTAGTAGTTTAAAACAGACTTCTCAGTGCATTCAACATGTCAATACTTCACACAAATACAAGTAGTGATGAAATCAATCTCTCTACTTTGAGCCAGGAGAGATTGACATGCATATTATTCATGGCAGCTCTCCTGGTACATTTAAGAGCTTGCCGTGCTGCCCTGTTTGTGGCACCTGGCCACACGACTGAACAGTAGTCTAGGTGCGACAACTAGGGGCCTGTAGGACCTGCCTTTGTTGATAGTGTTGTTAAGAAGGTAGAAACTAGGGCCTGTAGGACCTGCCTTATTGATAGTGTTGTTAAGAAGGCAGACCAGCGCTTTATTATAGATGTAGAAGTGATAAGCTCGTCTGTTACATCATTCACTGACCGTGTGTCTGTCTAAAGGTATTGAAGATGCGTTCAAGACAGCCGCCACTGAGGTCAGTCTACTGGCTGGAACAGATGAGTTCAACGCTACAGAGCTCTTTGGTGTCGGTAAGATTCTTCCCTCTTTACTCTCTTTTTATTTTCATCAGATTCATCCCTCTAGCTATGTGTCAGGTTCTTCAAACGTGATTCTATTTAGCATTAGTGTCCAACTCAGGGTTGGGATCCCATGTCTATTCAGTCAATTCCATGTCTATTCAGTCAATTCCATGTCTTTTCCTGGTCCCAATAACACACTGTGATCTGGTTCCAATAACATGCTCTGTGATCTGGTCCCAATCTGGTCCCAATAGCACACTCTGCTCTGTGATCTGGTCCCAATAGCACACTCTACTCTGTGATCTGGTCCCAATAGCACACTCTGCTCTGTGATCTGGTCCCAATAGCACACTCTGCTCTGTGATCTGGTCCCAATAGCACACTCTGCTCTGTGATCTGGTCCCAATAGCACACTCTGCTCTGTGATCTGGTCCCAATAGCACACTCTGCTCTGTGATCTGGTCCCAATAGCACACTCTGCTCTGTGATCTGGTCCCAATAGCACACTCTGCTCTGTGATCTGGTCCCAATAGCACACTCTGCTCTGTGATCTGGTCCCAATAGCACACTCTGCTCTGTGATCTGGTCCCAATAGCACACTCTGCTCTGTGATCTGGTCCCAATAGCACACTCTGCTCTGTGATCTGGTCCCAATAGCACACTCTGCTCTGTGATCTGGTCCCAATAGCACGGTCTGTGATCTGGTCCCAATAGCACGCTCTGTGATCTGGTCCCAATAACACGGTCTGTGATCTGGTCCCAATAACACGCTCTGTGATCTGGTCCCAATAACACGCTCTGTGATCTGGTCCCAATAACATGCTCTGTGATCTGGTCCCAATAGCACACTCTGCTCTGTGATCTGGTCCCAATAACACGCTCTGTGATCTGGTCCCAATAACACGCTCTGTGATCTGGTCCCAATAACATGCTCTGTGATCTGGTCCCAATAACACGCTCTGTGATCTGGTCCCAATAACATGCTCTGCCATCTGGTCCCAATAACACGCTCTGCCATCTGGTCCCAATAACACGCTCTGCCATCTAGTCCCAATAACACGCTCTGCCATCTGGTCCCAATAACCTGCTCTGCCATCTGGTCCCAATAACCTGCTCTGCCATCTGGTCCCAATAACCTGCTCTGCCATCTGGTCCCAATAACCTGCTCTGCCATCTGGTCCCAATAACCTGCTCTGCCATCTGGTCCCAATAACCTGCTCTGCCATCTGGTCCCAATAACCTGCTCTGCCATCTGGTCCCAATAACCTGCTCTGCCATCTGGTCCCAATAACACACTCTGCTCTGTGATCTGGTCCCAATAACACACTCTGCTCTGTGATCTGGTCCCAATAACATGCTCTGTGATCTGGTCCCAATAACATGCTCTGTGATTTGGTCGCAATAACATGCTCTGTGATCTGGTCCCAATAACACGCTCTGCCATCTGGTCCCAATAACCTGCTCTGCCATCTAGTCCCAATAACCTGCTCTGCCATCTGGTCCCAATAACATGCTCTGCCATCTGGTCCCAATAACCTGCTCTGCCATCTAGTCCCAATAACACGCTCTGCCATCTGGTCCCAATAACACGCTCTGCCATCTGGTCCCAATAACACGCTCTGCCATCTAGTCCCAATAACATGCTCTGCCATCTGGTCCCAATAACATGCTCTGCCATCTGGTCCCAATAACCTGCTCTGCCATCTGGTCCCAATAACCTGCTCTGCCATCTGGTCCCAATAACCTGCTCTGCCATCTGGTCCCAATAACCTGCTCTGCCATCTGGTCCCAATAACCTGCTCTGCCATCTGGTCCCAATAACACACTCTGCTCTGCCATCTGGTCCCAATAACACACTCTGCTCTGTGATCTGGTCCCAATAACATGCTCTGTGATCTGGTCCCAATAACCTGCTCTGCCATCTGGTCCCAATAACCTGCTGTCATCTGGTCCCAATAACCTGCTATGCCATCTAGTCCCAATAACCTGCTATGCCATCTGGTCCCAATAACCTGCTCTGCCATCTGGTCCCAATAACCTTAGCAAGGAGAAACAGGCACATCTTTGTTTTGCTACAACCTTAACATGCTGCACATAGCAACCCAGCAATAACGCCTGCAAAATATGTCTACGGGACCAATACGATATTTGGCAATATGCACATTGTTACGTCAAACCAATAAAGCCAGTTTTTAAATGAAATAAAGGGACCGAGCGAGAGAGGAAGAGAGTGAGAGATCCAGACTAACTAACTCTGTCTCTTCTAGACCCAGACAGCTGTAGGGAGAGATCCAGGCTAACTCTGTATCTTCTAGACCCAGACAGCTGTAGGGAGAGATCCAGACTAACTATGTCTCTTCTAGACCCAGACAGCTGTAGGGAGAGATCCAGGCTAACTATGTCTCTTCTAGACCCAGACAGCTGTAGGGAGAGATCCAGGCTAACTCTGTCTCTTCTAGACCCAGATAGCTGTAGGGAGAGATCCAGGCTAACTATGTCTCTTCTAGACCCAGACAGCTGTAGGGAGAGATCCAGGCTAACTCTTTCTCTTCTAGACCCAGACAGCTGTAGGGAGAGATCCAGAATAACTAACTCTTTCTCTTCTAGACCCAGACAGCTGTAGGGAGAGATCCAGAATAACTAACTCTTTCTCTTCTAGACCCAGACAGCTGTAGGGAGAGATCCAGGCTAACTCTGTCTCTTCTAGACCCGGACAGCTGTAGGGAGAGATCCAGACTAACTCTGTCTCTGTCTCTAATGTCTTCTAGACCCAGACAGCTGTAGGGAGAGATCCAGACTAACTCTGTCTCTGTCTCTAATGTCTTCTAGACCCAGACAGCTGTAGGGAGAGATCCAGGCTAACTCTGTCTCTGTCTCTAATGTCTTCTAGACACAGACAGCTGTAGGGAGATATTCAGGCTAACTCTGTCTCTGTCTCTAATGTCTTCTAGACCCAGACAGCTGTAGGGAGAGATCCAGGCTAACTCTGTCTCTGTCTCTAATGTCTTCTAGACACAGACAGCTGTAGGGAGAGATCCAGGCTAACTATGTCTCTTCTAGACCCAGACAGCTGTAGGGAGAGATCCAGGCTAACTATGTCTCTTCTAGACCCAGACAGCTGTAGGGAGAGATCCAGGCTAACTCTGTCTCTGTCTCTAATGTCTTCTAGACACAGACAGCTGTAGGGAGAGATCCAGGCTAACTCTGTCTCTGTCTCTAATGTCTTCTAGACACAGACAGCTGTAGGGAGATATTCAGGCTAACTCTGTCTCTGTCTCTAATGTCTTCTAGACACAGACAGCTGTAGGGAGAGATCCAGGCTAACTATGTCTCTTCTAGACCCAGACAGCTGTAGGGAGAGATCCAGGCTAACTCTGTCTCTTCTAGACCCAGACAGCTGTAGGGAGAGATCCAGGCTAACTATGTCTCTTCTAGACCCAGACAGCTGTAGGGAGAGATCCAGGCTAACTCTGTCTCTTCTAGACCCAGACAGCTGTAGGGAGATATTCAGGCTAACTCTGTCTCTGTCTCTAATGTCTTCTAGACACTTTTATTTTATTTATTTCACCTTTATTTAACCAGGTAGGCTAGTTGAGAACAAGTTCTCATTTGCAACTGCGACCTGGCCAAGATAAAGCACACAGACAGCTGTAGGGAGAGATCCAGGCTAACTCTGTCTCTGTCTCTAATGTCTTCTAGACACAGACAGCTGTGAACGCTGGATGAACTGTAAGTCTGAGTTCCTGAAGAAATACATGACCAAAGTCTCCAGCGACCTCCCCAGCTGCCCCTGCTCCTACCCCACCGAGGTGGCCTACAGCACGGCCGACGTCCCCGACCCCGCCACACGCCGGGACTTCCGCTGGAAAGACGCCAGCGGCCCCAAGGAGAAACTCGAGATCTACAAACCCATGGCCCGGTACTGCATCCACTCTATGTTAACTCTAGAGTCCACTACTCTGGCCGCACAGCACTGCTGCTACAATGACAACATGAAGCTCATCACCCGGGGTAAAGGAGCAGGAACACCCAACCTCATCAGCAACGAGTTCTCTGCTGACCTCCACTACAAGGTCGACGTCCTGCCCTGGATCATCTGTAAGGGGGACTGGAGTCGCTATAACCAGGTCAGGCCTCCTAACAACGGGCAGAAGTGCCCAGACAACCCCCTGGATGAGGATTACCTCAAACAAGTTGAGGAGGCATGGGAGTTTTAGAGCTGGAGAGATGAACATATTAAGGGAAAAAACATATGAAATATTTGTATGAATCTTGTACTTCAATTGCTGCTTCAAACCATCCAAGGCTAGAGTCCAAATGAACAGGTCTGTCTGTTGATATCAGCCAACGTGATAAAGAGACAACGTATTGCTCACATGGACACATCATTGTCCTCAACAGAGACTATGGACTTTATTTTAATGAAACCTAACTCAATGGTAATTCTAACCACTGTCGCTAGGGCTACAGGTTCGGGGGCGTGTCAGAAATATTTTTGGCTATTTTCATAACCAGAATTATTGTCTCAGTAGCAGGCGGTGGTGCTTAAGGGCTGGGTTTTGATAGCAGGCGGTGGTGCATAAGGGCTGGGTTTTGATGGCAGGCGGTGGTGCATAAGGGCTGGGTTTTGATGGCAGGCGGTGATGCATAAGGGCTGGGTTTTGATAGCAGGCGGCGATGCATAAGGGCTGGGTTTTGATGGCAGGCAGCGGTGCATAAGGGCTGGGTTTTGATGGCAGGCGGTGGTGCATAAGGGCTGGGTTTTGATGGCAGGCGGCGGTGCATAAGGGCTGGGTTTTGATGGCAGGCGGCGGTGCATAAGGGCTGGGTTTTGATAGCAGGTGGCGAGGCATAAGGGCTGGGTTTTGATGGCAGGCGGTGGTGCATAAAGGCTGGGTTTTGATGGCAGGCGGTGGTGCATAAGGGCTGGGTTTTGATAGCAGGCGGCGGTGCATAAGGGCTGGGTTTTGATAGCAGGCGGTGGTGCATAAGGGCTGGGTTTTGATAGCAGGCGGTGGTGCATAAGGGCTGGGTTTTGATAGCAGGCGGTGGTGCATAAGTGCTGGGTTTTGATGGCAGGCGGCGGTGCATAAGGGCTGGGTTTTGATGGCAGGCGGTGATGCATAAGGGCTGGGTTTTGATAGCAGGCGGCGATGCATAAGGGCTGGGTTTTGATGGCAGGCGGTGGTGCATAAGGGCTGGGTTTTGATAGCAGGCGACGGTGCATAAGGGCTGGGTTTTGATAGCAGGCGACGGTGCATAAGGGCTGGGTTTTGATGGCAGGCGGTGGTGCATAAGGGCTGGGTTTTGATAGCAGGCGACGGTGCATAAGGGCTGGGTTTTGATGGCAGGCGGCGGTGCATAAGGGCTGGGTTTTGATGGCAGGCGGCGGTGCATAAGGGCTGGGTTTTGATAGCAGGCGGCGATGCATAAGGGCTGGATTTTGATGGCAGGCGGTGGTGCATAAGGGCTGGATTTTGATGGCAGGCGGTGGTGCATAAAGGCTGGGTTTTGATGGCAGGCGGTGGTGCATAAGGGCTGGGTTTTGATAGCAGGCGGTGGTGCATAAAGGCTGGGTTTTGATGAATAAACAAGTTGATGCTACAGAATGTCGAAGGCTTGTTGACCCCTCACTGGCCAATCAGAATGGGCTCCATGGCTAAATTATGTGGTTTCTTCAAGCTGTGTATTTATGGTATTTTATGTATTGCGTTGTCATTAACTCCATTAACTCCAATGTCCGTTATAATTTGTTAAAGAGCCTACAGAAACAAAATAACAACATGTAGACCTATCCTATATTTACTAAACATAGTACATTTGTAGTAAATGTTTTTGAACAGTAATTGCTTCAATATGCACATATATTGTTAACATAGCATTCACACTGATATACAGAGAACGTATGTGAACCCTTTGAATGACCTGGATTTCTGCATAAATTGGTCATAGATTTGATCTGATCTTCATCTAGGTCACAACAATAGACCAACACAGTCTGCTTAAACTAATAACATACAAACAATTATACGTTTTCATGTCTTTATTAATCACACCATGTAAACATTCACAGTGGAGGGTGGGGAAACGTATGAGACCCTTTGTATTTAATAACTGGTTGACCCTCCTTCGGCAGCAATAACCTCAACCAAACATTTTCTGTAGTTGCAGATCAGACCTGCAAAACGACCAGGAGGAATTTTGGACCATTCCTCTTTACTCTTAACAACCTCCTTACCATCAGCCAAACACAGTATCATAACACAGTCTCCTTACCATCAGCCAAACACAGTATCATCACAACACAGCCTCCTTACCATCAGCCAAACACAGTATCATCACAACAGTCTCCTTACCATCAGCCAAACACAGTATCATAACACAGTCTCCTTACCATCAGCCAAACACAGTATCATCATAACACAGTCTCCTTACCATCAGCCAAACACAGTATCATCATAACAGTCTCCTTACCATCAGCCAAACACAGTATCATCACAACACAGCCTCCTTACCATCAGCCAAACACAGTATCATCATAACACAGTCTCCTTACCATCAGCCAAACACAGTATCATCATAACACAGTCTCCTTACCATCAGCCAAACACAGTATCATCACAACACAGTCTCCTTACCGCCAGCCAAGCACAGAGCCTTCATTTGTATCATATATGCCTCTGTAATGATCAATGTAATGATTAAAAGTAAAACTGTATAATGGATTTTGCAAGTATTCTGTCTGATAATTCTTTAAGTTTTGGGGTTAAAAAGGACAGCTTGATGTAGATTCAGAAAAAATGTGTAGATTTTTATGTTATTTTAATTTGTTTCTGATTGGTCAAAAGGAGAACTCCGGTATCTCCATTGCCCAATTGGACACTATGTTTTGAGTGACACCCACCCTGACCCATCAGAAGCTATAGGTCAGGGGTGTCTCTCTATCAGAATCGGAAAGGGTCTCTGTGCTGTGGATAATACAGTTATCCCATTGGAGCTGAGTGTATAGGGGAGGAGCAACATCAGAACCCAGAACCAAATCTTGTGTGTTAGCTATGACATGCATGTTAAGTCTGTCAAGAGTGAATTATCATGACCACGGCTCCCATCCAGAACCTGTGGCGGGATGGGTCACCATTCTACTAGTTTCCCACTGCCAGACATAACACACAGACTGGCTGTGGTCAGGGCTAGCTTTCTACCGCCCTCTCCTAAAGGTGACTTGGGCAGATATATGATATTCCGGGTCCCATATGTGATTATACACTTGTTTATTTAGAATGCACTTGTTTATTTTTGTTGTTGTTGACGAACCCGATCTGCTCTCCACTCTGACCTATGGATCTGCCCTATGGATCTGCTCTCCACGCTACCCTATGGATCTGCCCTCCACTCTACCCTATGGATCTGCCCTCCACTCTACCCTATGGATCTGCCCTCCACTCTACCCTATGGATCTGCCCTCCACTCTACCCTATGGATCTGCCCTCTACTCTACCCTATGGATCTGCCCTCCACTCTGCCCTATGGATCTGCTCTCCACTCTGCCCTATGGATCTGCCCTCCACTCTGCCCTCCACTCTACCCTATGGATCTGCTCTCCACTCTGCCCTATGGATCTGCCCTATGGATCTGCTCTCCACGCTACCCTATGGATCTGCCCTCCACTCTACCCTATGGATCTGCCCTCCACTCTACCCTATGGATCTGCCCTCCACTCTACCCTATGGATCTGCCCTCCACTCTACCCTATGGATCTGCTCTCCACTCTGCCCTATGGATCTGCTCTCCACTCTGCCCTATGGATCTGCTCTCCACTCTGCCCTCCACTCTGCCCTATGGATCCACTCTCCACTCTACCCTATGGATCTGCTCTCCACTCTGCCCTCCACTCTGCCCTATGGATCCACTCTCCACTCTACCCTATGGATCTGCTCTCCACTCTACCCTCC
Source organism: Oncorhynchus kisutch (assembly GCF_002021735.2). Classification (NCBI taxonomy): domain Eukaryota; kingdom Metazoa; phylum Chordata; class Actinopteri; order Salmoniformes; family Salmonidae; genus Oncorhynchus; species Oncorhynchus kisutch. Next base: position 44,489,869 of record NC_034198.2, read on the forward strand.
ACTCTGCCCTATGGATCTGCCCTCCACTCTGCCCTATGGATCTGCCCTCCACTCTACCCTCCACTCTACCCTATGGATCTGCCCTCCACTCTGCCCTCCACTCTACCCTATGGATCTGCCCTCCACTCTGCCCTATGGATCTGCCCTCCACTCTACCCTATGGATCTGCCCTCCACTCTACCCTATGGATCTGCCCTCCACTCTGCCCTATGGATCTGCCCTCCACTCTGCCCTATGGATCTGCCCTCCACTCTGCCCTATGGATCCGCCCTCCACTCTACCCTATGGATCTGCTCTCCACTCTGCCCTATGGATCTGCCCTCCACTCTACCCTATGGATCTGCCCTCCACTCTGCCCTCCACTCTGCCCTATGGATCTGCCCTCCACTCTGCCCTATGGATCTGCCCTCCACTCTTCCCTATGGATCTGCCCTCCACTCTACCCTCCACTCTGCCCTATGGATCTGCCCTCCACTCTGCCCTATGGATCTGCCCTCCACTCTGCCCTATGGATCTGCCCTCCACTCTGCCCTATGGATCCGCTCTTCACTCTGCCCTATGGATCTGCCCTCCACTCTACCCTATGGATCTGCCCTCCACTCTGCCCTCCACTCTGCCCTATGGATCTGCCCTCCACTCTTCCCTATGGATCTGCCCTCCACTCTACCCTATGGATCTGCCCTCCACTCTACCCTATGGATCTGCCCTCCACTCTACCCTATGGATCTGCCCTCCACTCTACCCTATGGATCTGCCCTCCACTCTACCCTATGGATCTGCCCTCCACTCTACCCTATGGATCTGCCCTCCACTCTTCCCTATGGATCTGCCCTCCACTCTTCCCTATGGATCTGCCCTCCACTCTACCCTCCACTCTGCCCTATGGATCTGCCCTCCACTCTGCCCTATGGATCTGCCCTCCACTCTTCCCTATGGATCTGCCCTCCACTCTGCCCTATGGATCTGCCCTCCACTCTGCCCTATGGATCTGCCCTCCACTCTGCCCTATGGATCTGCCCTCCACTCTGCCCTATGGATCTGCCCTATGGATCTGCCCTCCACTCTACCCTATGGATCTGCCCTCCACTCTGCCCTCCACTCTGCCCTATGGATCTGCCCTCCACTCTACCCTATGGATCTGCCCTCCACTCTACCCTATGGATCTGCCCTCCACTCTACCCTATGGATCTGCCCTCCACTCTTCCCTATGGATCTGCCCTCCACTCTGCCCTATGGATCTGCCCTCCACTCTGCCCTATGGATCTGCTCTCCAGACCATTATCTCCGGTGTAAAACAAAACTGCATTTATTTTCTAAAGTATTTATTGATCTGTCCCTTCATTTACCAGTGTTGGGTGTGTTTATTATCTGATTGGTTAATGGCTGAATGCTGACTTGGGATGCATCTAGAAACACTCAGAAGTCAGAAACACCTAGCAACACTCAAACTTTAGCTTAAATCATTGTTTAATGTCGATCTTTGTGCCAAAGCCCCTCATCATCTCAAGTTAGGATTCAGCCCAGTAATACTCTACCCTATGGATCTGCCCTCCACTCTACCCTCCACTCTACCCTATGGATCTGCTCTCACAGTTGTTGGGAAGTTAGGAGTTAAGTTAGGATTCAGCCCAGTAATAGAGGATGCAATATGTTGCAGTTGTTGTGATATACATTTTTTTTAAATAAGAAAACAAGAAGTAGCATTTCAGAGAAAACGTGCATCCTATCTTTATGCTTTAATGTTCGTTGTGCCTGTCGACATGTGACATGAAATCCACACAGAGACTGACCAGGTGAATCCAGGTGAAAGCTATGATCCCTTATTGATGTCACTTGTTAAATCCACTTCAATCGGTGCAAATGAAGAGGAGGAGAAGAGGATAAAGAATGATTTTTAAGCCTTGAGACATGGATTGTGTATTTGTCATTCAGTGGATGAATGGGCAAGTGCCTTTGAACGGGGTATGGTGGCAGGTGCCAGGCGCACCGGTTATTGTCAAGAACTGCCATGCTGCTGGGCTTTTCACACTTCCCGTGTGTATCGAGTCCAGCACCGAAAAGACATCGAGCCAACTTGACACAACTGTTGGAAAGCATTGGAGTCAACATGGGCCAGCATCCCTGTGGAAAGCTTTCAACACCTTGTAGAGGCAGGCGACAGGTAGCCTAGTGGTTAGAGCGTCGGGCCACTAAACGAAAGGTTGCTAGATCAAATCCCCGAGCTGACAAGGTAAAAATCTGTTGTTCTGCCCCTGAACAGGCAGTTAACCCTCTGTTCCCCGGTAGACCGACATTGTAAAAAATAATTTATTCTTAACTGGCTTGCCTAGTTAAATAAAGGTTACATTTTAAAATTTTAATTAAGAGTCCATGCCCTGACAAATTGAGGATGTTCTGAGTGCAAAATGGGGAGGATGTAACTCATTATGTCCTTATTGTTTTGTCCACTCAATGTATATATTATTATAAACTGGGTGGTTCAAGCCCTGAATGCTGATTGGCTGACAGGCGTGTTATATCAGACCGAGATACCACGGGTATGACAGAATCCTTTATTTTTACATCTCTAATTACGTTGGTAACCAGTTTATAATGACGCACCTCGGGGGTTTGTGGTATATGGCCAATACACCACGGCTAAGGATACACTCTGTGTTGCATCGAACATAAGAACAGCCCAGTATATTGGCCTTATACCACACCGCCCTGGGCCTGATTGGTTAACCCATAGGAGTCTAAGCCGGGGGAGGGAGTTCTACTAAGCTATATGGAATTGTGTTAAGGTCATACCAAGGATAATTTAGCTATGTGGTTTTGAATTTGAAGAACCCATGAAGTATCAAATAATCTATACAAAATGATTTGATGAAAATCATATTTTTGGCCTTACTGCTATTAGCCCATACAGATGTATTGAATTACAGATTTACTACATTTAACAAGAGATAGTCCCCCCCCAAATAAAATAACAGTTTGTTCTGAAGTGTCTGACCTATATCAGGAGACACAATAGTTTGTTTAATTATATATATGTTTTTTACATGTATTTAACCCCATATTTATGGTACTAAACAGTCTCCATATATACTTTCACTCATTTTGAAATGGTACTGAGGGACATTCATGCGGGGCCTGTGAACAAAACAGGTGAGTCTCTCACCCCTCCACAGAGGGGTCATGTTCTGGGGGGCCTGTGAACAAAACAGGTGAGTCTCTCACCCCTCCACAGAGGGGTCATGTTCTGGGGGGCCTGTGAACAAAACAGGTGAGTCTCTCACCCCTCCACAGAGGGGTCATGTTCTGGGGGGCCTGTGAACAAAACAGGTGAGTCTCTCACCCCTCCACAGAGGGGTCATGTTCTGGGGTGCCTGTGAACAAAACAGGTGAGTCTCTCACCCCTCCACAGAGGGGTCATGTTCTGGGGTGCCTGTGAACAAAACAGGTGAGTCTCACCCCTCCACAGAGGGGTCATGTTCTGGGGGGCCTGTGAACAAAACAGGTGAGTCTCACCCCTCCACAGAGGGGTCATGTTCTGGGGGGCCTGTGAACAAAACAGGTGAGTCTCTCATCTATCCACAGAGGGGTCATAGAGCAAAACGGAGTCCACCATTGTGTTCGTGAAAGTCATCTTTTCATGGAGGGGGTTATAATAGCCCAAACTGTTGGGACACTGCAGAGAGAAGTTGGCTGATAGGCTATAACGACTTCAGACGGGTCCCAAGACGAGCAAAAACTGTTCGGACTCTACGGGCCAATTGTGTGCCGCCCTATGGGACTCCAAATCACAGCCGGTTTGGATACAGCCTGGAATCGAACCAGGGTCTGTAGTGACGACGACTAGCACTGAGATGCAGTGCCTTAGACCGCTGCGCCACTCTGGAGTCCATACATGTGACATCGGCGATGGATCTAGTATAAAGAAACGTATCTCTTAAACTGACAAACATGAAACAGGCAGGGAGCGGGTCTCGAACCCCCGACCTTCGACTGCCGCAAAAGCGGGCAGCAGAATCGATATCCTTAGCTTATAAACCCAGAGTCGTTACAGTATTATGCTAAGGGGCGCGGACACCGACTATAGAGGTTCAATTAGATAGTATATATCCATAATAATTTGATGTAACAGCATATCAGTGAGGCACAATAACAAGGGTGTAACTCCTGGCATTATAAAGGTATTTTACATCAGGATGTTTTGAATCACCTGCTGCTATTCACCTTCCTTCTAATCTGGGGATAATCATCAATAACAAAACCATCCCAAGAAGACTCCCATTTAGTTCCATTCAGTATGCCACCGAGACGCAGCCGGTCCTTTTTTGATAGGATTGTGATATTCTGTAAGGGGGAGGAAGGTGGCCCACGAAACATAACATGGATCACACTCTTTATCTTTGGATTGTCTGAGTCATTTCTCTGAGAATGTACACCACACCCACACACACACTTGGAGCAGGTGGGGCCCTCTGACCATTCCCTGTGATGAAAGAGAACATACCCTCTGTGCTGTAGTCATTGTCTTACAGAAAGCCATTCAATGCTGGCCTCATTCCTTAGAGCCTGCCTGCCTTTAGTGTTGTGTGTCTGAGCCTCAGCTGGGTTGCTGTATCAGGGTCCTGTCTCTCTTGTCACTGCCTTTCGCCAGCAGCAGGTCGCAGCACGTTCCAGCTCTGCGTCACACCCCTCAGGGAAGTCTTCCTTCTGCATAACATAACACACACTGTCTTCATTACAGCTCTCTCTTTATGTAGTGTTCTCTCTTTATGTAGTGTAGTCTCTATGTAGTGTTGTGGTGTCTCTTTATGTAGTGTTGTAGTGTCTCTCTCTTTATGTAGTGTTGTGGGGTCTCTATGTAGTGTTGTCTCTCTTTCTGTAGTGTTGTAGTGTCTCTCTTTATGTGGTATTGTAGTGTCTCTCTCTTTATGTAGTGGTGTCTCTCTCTGTGTAGTGTTGTAGTGTCTCTTGTCGTGATGTGTGTTTTTTGTACTACATTTTATTCCTCAGTCTCTGTCCCTGCAGGAGGCCTTTTGCCTCGTTAGTCTGAATGTGTTCTTAATTGAATTGCCTAGTTAAATAACAAAACATCAAGAAAAGGGCAACCAGTGAAGAACAAACACCATTGTAAATACAACCCATATTTATCTTGATTGATTTTCCCTTTTGTACTTTAACTATTTGCACATTGTTACAACACTGTATACAGACATAATATAACTCTTGAAATGTCTCTATTCTTTTGAAACGGTTGTGCGTAATGTTTAATGTTAATTTCAGATTCTTCTGGTTATTTCACTTACTTTGAGCAATGTAAACAAATGTTTCCCATGCCAATAAATCCCTTTGAATTTATTTGAGAGAGAGAATGTGAGCGAGAAAACAAGAGCGCGAAAATACCTCAACATCGTCTTCAAATTAAATGTCAACAAAATATGTATGTGGCCTGAAAATAACTGCAGCTGTCTGCCAACTATGAATATGTGGGTTGTTTGCAGGACCTGTTTTCCACAGATGTAAGCCATCTATAAATCACAACGTGTTCTGCTTGGGTCTCTTTGTTGCTACACTATTTCCAGTTGTTAGATCATTTCTGTTTTTCTAATTTTATATTCTGTATTGTAATTTCCTCCTCCATGCCAAACTGAGACGTGTCTCTCTGTACACAGATGCTGAAACTGAGTGTGTGTGTTACTTACTGATTAACTGCATCCTCCAGCTGTGCCTTGTGAACATCTTCAGACTGCATTGGCAAAAGAACACTCCTGCGCTAGGCTGGATTAGAAGCTCCCCACAACCTCCCACACCCACAGGACAAGACAGGAAGGGAAGACAGGGGTGAGATGTTTATGAATGTATTGTGTTTGAACTCCTTATCCTTTAAATACTGTGGATATAGGGCTGCTGTTTATGGTTCTAGAATGTCACTGGCATCTCAAGAAGCCCCAAAAGACAAGAAAGGGTGCTGATGTTTCGGATGAAACTTCCCTGTTACGGTTTGTTTATCTACACCATCTACAGATACAAACAAAACACACCTCAACACACCTCAATATATATCAACACACCTCAATATATATCAACACATCTCAATATATATCAACACATCTCAATATATATCAACACATCTCAACACACTTCAATATATATCAACACACTTCAACACATCTCAACACACTTCAATATATATCAACACACTTCAACACATCTCAACACACCTCAATATATATCAACACATCTCAACACACCTCAATATATATCAACACACTTCAACACATCTCAACACATCTCAACACACCTCAATATATATCAACACACCTCAATATATATCAACACACCTCAATATATATCAACACACCTCAATATATATCAACACATCTCAACACACCTCAATATATACCAACACACTTCAACACATATCAACACACCTCAATATATATCAACACACTTCAACACATCTCAACACACCTCAATATATATCAACACATCTCAACACACCTCAATATATATCAACACACTTCAACACATCTCAACACACCTCAATATATATCAACACACTTCAATATATATCAACACACTTCAACACACGTCAACACATCTCAACACACTTCAACATATATCAACACATCTCAACACACTTCAATATATATCAACACACTTCAACACATCTCAACACACTTCAATATATATCAACACACTTCAACACATCTCAACACACTTCAATATATATCAACACACCTCAATATATATCAACACACTTCAACACATCTCAACACACTTCAACACATCTCAACACACCTCAATATATATCAACACACTTCAACATATCTCAACACACCTCAATATATATCAACACATCTCAACACACTTCAACATATATCAACACACTTCAACACATCTCAACACAAGCCTACCAGTCGAGCTAAATAACTTCTATGCTCGCTTCGAGGCAAGTAATACTGAAACATGCATGAGAGTATCAGCGGTTCCGGATGACTGTGTGATCACGCTCTCCGCAGACGATGTGAGTAAGACCTTTAAACAGGTCAACATTCACAAGGTCGCAGGGCGGATTACCAGGACCGGTACTCGGAGCCGATGTGAGTAAGACCTTTAAACAGGTCAACATTCACAAGGCCGCAGGGCCAGACGGATTACCAGGACCGGTACTCGGAGCCGATGTGAGTAAGACCTTTAAACAGGTCAACATTCACAAGGTCGCAGGGCGGATTACCAGGACCGGTACTCGGAGCCGATGTGAGTAAGACCTTTAAACAGGTCAACATTCACAAGGTCGCAGGGCCAGACGGATTACCAGGACCGGTACTCGAAGCCGATGTGAGTAAGACCTTTAAACAGGTCAACATTCACAAGGTCGCAGGGCCAGACGGATTACCAGGACCGGTACTCAGAGCATGCGCTGACCAACTGGCAAGTGTCTTCACTGACATTTTCAACCTCTCCCTGAACGAGTCTGTAATACCAACATGTTGTAAGCAGACCACCATAATCCCTGTGACCAAGAAGGTAACCTGCCTAAATGACTACCGACCCATAGCCCTCACATCTGTAGCCATGAAATGCTTTGAATGGCTGGTCATGGCTCACATCAACACCATCATCCCAGAAACCCTAGACCCACTCCAATTTGTATACCGCACCAACAGATCCACAGATGATGCAATCTCTATTGCACTCCACACTGCCCTTTCCCACGTGGACAAAAGGAACACCTATGTGAGAATGCTATTCATTGACTACAACTCCGCGTTCAACACCATCGTGCCCACAAAGCCCATCACTAAGGACCCTGTGAATAAATGCCTCTCTCTGCAACTGGATCCTGGACTTCCTGATGGGCCGCCCCCAGGTGGTATGGGTAGGCAACAACACGTCTGCCACACTGGGGCCCCTTAGGAGTTGGAACTTGGTCCCCTCCTGTACTCCCTGTTCACCCACAACTGCGTGGCCAAGCACGACTCCAACATAATCATTAAGTTTGCTGAACACACAACAGGGGTAGGCCTGATTACCGACAACAATGAGATATCAACCTCTCCCTCAATGTGAGCAAGACATGATCGTGGACTACAGGAAAAGGCGGACCGAACAGGCCCCCATTAACATTGACTGGGCTGCAGCGGGTTGAGAGTTCCTTAGTGTCCACATCACCAACGAACTATCATGGTCGAAACACACCAACACAGTCGTGAAGAAGGCACGACAACACCCTTTCCCCCTTTGGAGACTGAAAAGATTTGGCATGGGTCCCAAAAAGTTCACCATCGAGAGCATCCTGACGGGTTGCATCACCGCCTGGTATGGTAACTGCTCGGCATCTGACCATCAGGCGCTACAGAGGGATGTGTGTACGGACCAGTACATCACTGGGGCCAAGATTCCTGCCATCCAGGACCTATATACTCGGCGGTGTCAGAGGTAAGCCCCAAAAATTGTCAAAGACTCCAATCACCCTAGTCATGGACTGTTCTCTCTGCTAACACATGGAAAGCGATACCAAGTCTAGGACCAAAAGGCTCCTTAACAGCTTCTACCCCCAAGCCATAAGACAGCTGAACAATTAATCAAGTGGCCACCCAGACAATTTACAATGTATTTACACTGCTGCTACTAGCTGTTTATTGTACCCCCGCACATTGACTCGGTACCGGTACCCCCCTGCATACACAGTTGAAGTCAGAAGTTTTACATACACCTTAGCCAAATACATTTAAACTCAGTTTTTCACAATTCACATTTAAGAATGTGAAATGTCAGAATAATAGTAGAGAGAATTATTTATTTAAACTTTTATTTCTTTCATCAAATTCCCAGTGGGTCAGAAGTTTACATACACTCAATTAGTATTTGATAGCATCGCCTTTAAATTGTTTCACTTGGGTCAAACGTTTTGGGTAGCCTTCCACAAGCTTCCCACAATAAGTTGGGTGAACTTTGGCCGATTCCTCCTGACAGTGCTGGTGTACCTGAGTCAGGTTTGTAGGCCTCCTTGCTCACACGCACATTTTCAATTCTGCCCACAAATTTTCTTTAGGATTGAGGTCAGGGCTTTGTGATGGCCACTCCAAGACTTTGTTGTCCTTAATAAGCAATTTTGCCACAACTTTGGAAGTATGCTTGGGGTCATTGTACATTTGGAAGACCCATTTGCGACCAAGCTTTAATTTCCTGACTGATGTCTTGGGATGTTGCTTCAATATATCACAATTTGTCTCCCTCATGATGCCATCTATTTTGTGAAGTGCACCAGGCCCTCCTGCAGCAAAGCACACCCACAACATGATGCTGCCACCCCGTGCTTCAAGGTTGGGATGGTGTACTTCGGCTTGCAAGCCTCTTCCTTTTTCCTCCAAACATAACGATGGTCATTATGGCCAAACAGTTCTATTTTGTTTCATCAGACCAGAGGATATTTCTCCAAAAAGTATGATCTTTGTCCCCATGTGCAGTTGCAAACCATAGTCTAGCTTTTTTTGGTGGTTTTGGAGCAGTGGCTTCTTCCTTGCTGAGCGGCCTTTCAGGTTATTTCAATATAGGACTCGTTTTACTGTGGATATAGATACTTTTTCACGTGTTTCCTCCAGCATCTTCACAAGGTCCTTTGCTGTTGTTCTGGGATTGATTTGCACTTTTTGCACCAGAGAATGTTCATCGCTAGGAGACAGAATGCTTCTCCTTCCTGAGCGGTATGACGGCTGCGTGGTCCCATGGTGTTTATAGTTGTGTACTATTGTTTGTTCAGATAAACGTGGTACCTTCAGGCATTTGGAAATTGTTCCCAAGGATGAACCAGACTTGTGGAGGTCTACGATTCTTTCTCTGAGGTCATCGCTGATTTATTTTGATTTTCCCATGATGTCAAGCAAAGAGGCACTGAGTTTGAGGGTAGGCCTTGAAATACATCCACAGGTACACCTCCAATTGACTCAAATGATGTCAATTAGCCTATTGGAAGCTTCTAAAGCCATGACATAATTTTTTGGAATTGTCCAAGCTGTTTAAAGGCACAGTCAACTTAGTGTTTGTAAACATCTGACCCACTGGAATTATGATATAGTGAATTATAAGTTAAATAATCTGTCTGTAAACAATTGTTGGAAAAGCTACTTGTGTCCTGCATGAAGTAGATGTCCTAACCGACTTGCCAAACCTATAGTTTGTTAACAAGATATTATTGGAGTGACTGAAAAACAAGTTTTAATGACTCCAACTCAACTTTATGTAAACTTCCGACTTCAACTGTAGCCTCATTTAATGTTATTTTATTGTCTTACTTGAAAGCATTTTTTTTACTTGAGTTTATTTAGTAAATATTTTCTTACATTGTTGGTTAAGGGCATTTCACGGTACATTTCACCTGTTGAATTTGGCAAATAAAGTTTGATGTAAATAGTATAAAACTGAGAGTGTGTGTGTGTGTGTGTGTGTGTGTGTGTGTGTGTGTGTGTGTGTGTGTGTGTGTGTGTGTGTGTGTGTGTGTGTGACATCCAGCCACGGAGTGGATGGAGGAAACACTGCTGACTTGTGAAGCGTGCTGGCGGCGACCGCAGCAACAGAACGAGGAAACTAAAAAGTCAACAGAGACCAACGCATGAAGACAGACTAGCATATTAACTGGACCGGAGGGAGGAGAGAGGGAGTGAAGGGAGGAGGAGAGAGAAGGGAGGAGGAAAGAGAGGGGAGGGTAAAGAGGACCAAGCAGAGAACTCCTCTCCCTGTAGCAGAACTCAGAACCCAAATTATTGTTTTTCAGCTTCGTTTGATGAGAATGCCTTTCAAGTTTTGGGGGAAATTCAAAACATGTGTTCTGGAAGACACATTTAGTATGCGTACCAAATGACCCCTACCCCCTATATAGTGCACAACTTTTGACCATATCCCCGAGGGGCCCTGATTCACAAGAGTACACTTTAAAGGGATTTAGGGTGTCATTAGGAACGCAGGCTTTTCTTCTACATCTATCCTCATAAGGAAAGAGTTTGATGTCGACTCAGGTGAAAGGAATAGCCAACTAGAGGATGATGGCGCAGGGGGTGACAACATCTATTTAACTCATGATTAACAGATTATCCAAAAATAATAGCAGGGTATTTCGCTAATAAGGGATGAAAATAAGAAGGAAGGAAGGTCATGCTTTGTCCTTCAGTCTGAAACACTATACTAGACCCAGACCTTTGACCCTGACCCAGACTCTAGACCCAGACCATAAAACGATTGCCTGGCACGACTCCAACACCATCATTAAGTTTACAGATGACACAACAGTGGTAGGCCTGATCATAGACAACGACGAGACAGCCTATAGGGAGGAGGTCAGAGACCTGGTCGGGTGGTGCCAGAATAACAACCTATCCCTCAACGTAACCAAGACTAAGGAGATGATTGTGGACTACAGGAAAAGGAGGACCGAGCATGCCCCCATTCTCATCGACGGGGCTGTAGTGGAACAGGTTGAGAGCTTCAAGTTCCTCGGTGTCCACATCAACAACAAACTAGAATGGTCCAAACACACCAAGACAGTTGTGAAGAGGGCACGACAAAGCCTATTCTTCCCCAGGAAACTAAAAAGATTTGGCATGGGTCCTGAGATCCTCAAAAGGTTCTACGGCTGCACCATGGTTGCATCACTGCCTGGTACGGCAATTGCTCGGCCTCTGACCTCAAGTCAAATCAAATCAAATCAAATTGTATTTGTCACATACACATGGTTAGCAGATGTTAATGCGAGTGTAGCGAAATGCTTGTGCTTCTAGTTCCGACAATGCAGTAATAACCAACAAGTAATCTAACTAACAATTCCAAAACTACTGTCTTATACACAGTGTAAGGGGATAAAGAATATGTACATAAGGATATATGAATGAGTGATGGTACAGAGCAGCATAGGCAAGATACAGTAGATGATATAGAGTACAGTATATACATATGAGATGAGTATGTAAACAAAGTGGCATAGTTAAAGTGGCTAGTGATACATGTATTACATAAGGATGCAGTCGATGATATAGAGTACAGTATATACGTATGCATACGTATGCATACTACAGAGGGTAGTGCGTATGGCCCAGTACATCACTGGGGATAACCTGCCTGCCACCTCTACATCAGGCGGTGTCAGAGGAAGGCCCTACAAATTGTCAAAGACCCCAGCCACCCCAGTCATAGACTGTTCTCTCTACTACCGCATGGCAAGCGGTACCGGAGTGCCAAGTCTAGGACAAAAAGGCTTCTCAACTGTTTTTATCCCCAAGCCATAAGAATCCTGAACAGGTAATCAAATGATTACCTGGACTATTTGCATTGTGTGCCTCCCCCCAAACCCTATTTTACGCTGCTGCTACTCTCTGTTTATCATATATGCATAGTCACTTTAACTATACATTCATGTACATACTACCACAATTGGGCCGACCAACCAGTGCTACCGCACATCGGCTAACCGGGCTATCTGCATTGTGTCCCGCCACCCATCACCAATCAGCCTGACTAACCGGTGTCTGTATGCAGCCTCGCTATTGTTTATAGCCTCGCTACTGTATATAGCCTATCTTTTTACTGTTGTTTTATTTCTTTACCTATCTATTGTTCACCTAATACCTCTTTTGCACTATTGGTTAGAGCCTGTAAGTAAGCATTTCACTGTAAGGTCTACACCTGTTGTATTCGGTGCACATGACAAATAAACTTTGATTTGATTTGACTCTAGACCCCAGAATCTAGACTCCAGACCGTAGACCCCAGACCGTAGACCCAGACCGTAGACCCCAGACCGTAGACTCCAGACCGTAGACCCCAGACCGTAGACCCCAGACCGTAGACCCCAGACCGTAGACCCAGACCGTAGACCCAGACCGTAGACCCCAGACCGTAGACCCCAGACACTACAGTGAGATACTGCTATACTGTGGTATTGTACTACTGTAGCTGGCATGTACTTATTGCCGTAGACCCCAGACCGTAGACCCAGACCGTAGACCCCAGACACTACAGTGAGATACTGCTATACTGTACTACTGTAGCTGGCATGTACTTATTGCCGTAGACCCCAGACCGTAGACCCCAGACCGTAGACCCAGACCGTAGACCCCAGACACTACAGTGAGATACTGCTATACTGTGGTACTACTGTAGCTGGCATGTACTTACCAAAGCACTCCTACACTTTCTCATATGCTCGGCATCTGAACGGAAGGCGTTAAAGAAGGGAATTATTTGTTATTCTTATCTCTTACCTTTTTAAGGTATTTTCTTAAAACTGCACTGTTGGTTAAGGGCTTGTTAGTAAGCATTTCACTGTAAGGTTTACACCTGTTGTATTTGGCGCATGTGACAAATAAACTTTGATTTCTCTCTTTCCATCTTACTCTCTTGATTTCTTTCTCTCTCCCTTTCTGTTCCTCCCTCACTTTCCCATCTCTCACACCCCTCTTTGTCCCTCGCTCCTTTCCCTCTGCCAGCTCTGCTCAGCTAACCCATCTCAGTTTATGAGAGCGACATAAAAGAAAACCTCAACACAAAACAGAACCGCTCCAATGAGAACAAGGACAACGGGACTATATAGTGAAATGTCAGACCAGACTAATGGACGCCAGATCTGTAGGTTTAGAGGATTAGAAGAAACCAAGCCATGAGAAGGGTTGAGGAGTACTGCCCAGGCAGCATCCCAAATGGCTCCCTATTCCCAATGTAGTGCACTACTTTAGAATACAGCCCTATGGCACACGATTCTCTATTCACAGGTCTTGGTCAAAAGGAGTGCACTATAAAAGGGACACATCCACCCTCCCCATCTCTCTACCTCCCTCCATCCCTCTACCTCCATCTCTCTACCTCCCTCCATCCCTCTACCTCCATCTCTCTACCTCCCTCCCTCCCATCCTCTACCTCCATCCATCCATCCTTCCCTCCCCACCTCTACCTCCCTCCCTCCCTCCCTGTCTCTCCACCTCCATCCATCCATCCACCCCCCTCCCTCCCTCCCCTCCATCCATCCCTCCTCCCCCCGTCTCACTCCCTCCATCCCTCCCTCCCTCACCCCCCCACCTCTCTGTCTTGGTTAACATAGAGATTCTGGGAACATCAGAAGGTGGGGGGAAATTAACTATATTCAACATATGCGGTGGTACTTAATGAATAGGATGTCAGTTCGGTTGTCATCTGAGACATTCTCATCAATGATAAGATGACAAACTCTACAGTGGAAAGTCTACACATCAGAGTTATCGGATTCACTTGGAATTGTTGTTCAATTTAAATGTTTGAGTATAAAATGATTTGTGATGGGATGAAATGTGATTTTAGCTTCTAAAATGTGAGTATTGTGTTTTCATAAGGTAGGGCTCTGCTCAATCAGTGGCCCGCCCCTGTGAAGAGTCATGGGTTATAAAACTTTTCAAACATGCCCTCCTCTCCCTTCCTATATAAAGCCTTGACGACAATATAACCTCCTGTTCCGAGGATGTGAGGACGACGGTCCTATGTCAGAATGGTTCAGATAATAACTACAGAACGAAGCCAACATCAGCGTGAGTTTTGGTTGCGAATGATATGAACTTTGAACTCTTATTCAATGCAGAAGTGATACCTCCTAGCCGTTGAGTTTGCAACAGCAGCTGCAAACGCAGGTTAGGAAGGAATAGACAGAGTATCCCATCTACCACACAACGACGTTACTACAACGTATCCAACTTACCAGCAGAGACAATCTTCAAAGGACCCGTTTGGGCAACACGGCCTTCCAACCACCACCTACCTACCGAAGCGCAGCTCAGAGTAAATATTGATTTATTTTCCTTTTCCAAATGGGCAGTAATTTAGAATGCATAAGAGACTGTATTTACGATAGCACAGCTTCTCCCTGTGTTCCTCAGTCTTCCCGCTCTTTCACTCAAACCCAACCCCCCCTTTTCTTTGTGTAACCAGCTGTCATATCCACCCACTGGGAACGTTTTCCTTTATGACGTAATTTGTAATCAAGTTATGATTAATTATGTGTATGTGTAATTCTGTGTGATTAGTTAGGTATTTAGTAAATAAATAATTAAACCCAATTTTGTATTGCTGATTCAACTTGTTAGCCACGGTTCGTGCAGATAATCAAGAATTTACAACTTTCAGATGAGACTGAATTAAGATGACGATTAATTTTGACTGCTATTGATGTAAAATATTACTAGGTCTTTAAGAGTTTATTTGGAAGATAACAGCTCTATAAATATTATTTTGTGGTGCCCCGACTTTCTAGTTAATTACATTTACATGATTAGCTCAATCAGGTAATATTAATTACGGAGAAATGATTTTATAGAATAGCATAAAAAAATAAAAAAATAAAGAATAACATGTCATATCACTTAATCCGGCATAGCCAAAGACACGACAGAGGTGACTTATGTAGAAATGGGAAACATTCCGTATGAGACTAATGATCATCCCCTACTGCTGTAGAGTAAGGGTGGAGGGTACTAGTGTTGCACCCACATCCATGATGAGCAGCCTGAGAAGAGAGGGAGAGAGGGAAGGAGAGAGAGAGGGAGGAAATGAGAGCGAGGGAGGGAGGGAACGAGAGAGGCGAGCGAGAGAGGAGAGTGAAGTTCTGCTCCTACAGAAAGTAAAATGAGTTTGGTAGATCACGTCATGGCCCCAACGGACACAGATGCATAATTTTTTTCCATCACAACACCAGGCTGTGTAAGGGCTATTTGACCAAGAAGGAGAGTGATGGAGTGCTGCATCAGATGACCTGGCCTCCAAAATCCCCCGACCTCAACCAAATTGAGATGGTTTGGGATGAGTTGGACCGCAGAGTGAAGGAAAAGCAGCCAACAAGTACTCAGTATATGTGGGAACTCCTTCAAAACTGTTTGAAAAGCATTCCAGATTAAGCTGGTTGAGAGAATGCCAAGAGTGTACAAAGCTGTCATCAAGGCAAAGGGTGGCTACTTTGAAGAATCTCAAAACATAAAATATATTTTGATTTGTTTAGCATTTTAGGGACATGATTCCATATGTGTTATTTCATAGTGTTGATGTCTTCACTATTCTACAATGCAGAAAATAGTCCAAATAAAGAAAAACCCTGGAATGAGTAGGTGTATAGATGAGTAGAAGGTGTGTTGGAACTTTTGACTGGTACCATACATTTTTAACTGACTCTACAGACCTGTACACCCACTCACATACAAGCTGCTGCTACTCTGTTTATCTTCTATCCTGATGCCTAGTCCCCTTCCCCCGATACATATCTACCTCCATCACTCCAGTATCCCTGTCCCCTTACCCCTATACATATCTACCTCCATCACTCCAGTATCCCTGTCCCCTTACCCCTATACATATCTATCTCCATCACTCCAGTATCTCTGTCTCCTTCCCCCTATACATATCTACCTCTATACATATCTATACTAACTTATTGTGTTCTGTTCTGTCTGAGTATCAGCTCCTATAATGACATGAGGGTTCTGTTCTGTTCTGTCTGAGTATCAGCCCCTATAATGACATGAGGGTTCTGTTCTGTTCTGTCTGAGTATCAGCTCCTATAATGACATGAGGGTTCTGTCTGAGTATCAGCCCCTATAATGACATGAGGGTTCTGTTCTGTTCTGTCTGAGTATCAGCCCCTATAATGACATGAGGGTTCTGTTCTGTTCTGGCTGAGGATCAGCTCCTATAATGACATGAGGGTTCTGTTCTGTTCTGGCTGAGGATCAGCTCCTATAATGACATGAGGGTTCTGTTCTGTTCTGTCTGAGTATCAGCTCCTATAATGACATGAGGTTTCTGTTCTGTTCTGTTTGAGTATCAGCCCCTATAATGACATGAGGGTTCTGTTCTGTCCGAGTATCAGCCCCTATAATGACATGAGGGTTCTGTTCTGTCTGAGTATCAGCTCCTATAATGACATGAGGGTTCTGTTCTGTCTGAGTATCAGCTCCTATAATGACATGAGGGTTCTGTTCTGTCTGAGTATCAGCTCCTATAATGACATGAGGGTTCTGTTCAGTCTGAGTATCAGCTCCTATAATGACATGAGGGTTCTGTTCTGTTCTGTCTGAGTATCAGCCCCTATAATGACATGAGGGTTCTGTTCTGTCTGAGTATCAGCTCCTATAATGACATGAGGGTTCTGTTATGTTCTGGCTGACTATCAGCTCCTATAATGACATAAGGGTTCTGTTCTGTTCTGTCTGAGTATCCGCTCCTATCTACCATCTACTGTCAATATATTACCCTGGTCTACCTTCTACTGTCATTATATTACTCTGGTCGACCATCTACTGTCATTACATTACCCTGGTCTACCCTCTACTGTCATTATATTATCCTGGTCTACCATCTACTGTCAATATATTAACCTCTACTGTCATTATATTACACTGGTCTACCATCTACTGTCATTATATTACCCTGGTCTACCATCTACTGTCATTATATTACCCTGGTCTACCATCTACTGTCATTCCATTACCCTGGTCTACCCTCTACTGTCATTATATTACCCTGGTCTACCTTCTACTTTCATTATATTACCCTGTTCTACCATCTACTGTCATTATATTACCCTGTTCTACCATCTACTGTCATTATTTTACCCTGGTCTACCATCTACTGTCTCTATATTACCCTGGTCTACCATCTACTGTCATTATATTAACCTGGTCTACCATCTACTGTCATTATATTACACTGGTCTACCCATCTACTGTCACTATATTACCCTGGTCTACTATCTACCGTCATTATATTACCCTGGTCTACCTTCTACTGTCGTTATATTACCCTGGTCTACCATCTACTGTCATTATATTACACTGGTCTACCATCTACTGTCACTATATTACCCTAGTCTAAACTCTACTGCCATTATATTACCCTGGTCTACCATCTACTGTCACTATATTACCCTGGTCTACCCTCTACTGTCATTATATTACCCTGGTATACCATCTAGTGTCATTATATTAACCTGGTCTACCATCTACTGTCATTATATTACACTGGTCTACCATCTACTGTCACTATATTACCCTGGTCTACCATCTACTGTCATTATATTACACTGGTCTACCATCTACTGTCACTATATTACCCTAGTCTAAACTCTACTGCCATTATATTACCCTGGTCTACCATCTACTGTCACTATATTACCCTGGTCTACCCTCTACTGTCATTATATTACCCTGGTATACCATCTAGTGTCATTATATTAACCTGGTCTACCATCTACTGTCATTATATTACACTGGTCTACCCTCTACTGTCATTATATTACCCTGGTCTACCTTCTACTTTCATTATATTACCCTGTTCTACCATCTACTGTCATTATATTACCCTGTTCTACCATCTACTGTCATTATTTTACCCTGGTCTACCATCTACTGTCTCTATATTACCCTGGTCTACCATCTACTGTCATTATATTAACCTGGTCTACCATCTACTGTCATTATATTACACTGGTCTACCCATCTACTGTCACTATATTACCCTGGTCTACTATCTACCGTCATTATATTACCCTGGTCTACCTTCTACTGTCGTTATATTACCCTGGTCTACCATCTACTGTCATTATATTACACTGGTCTACCATCTACTGTCACTATATTACCCTAGTCTAAACTCTACTGCCATTATATTACCCTGGTCTACCATCTACTGTCACTATATTACCCTGGTCTACCCTCTACTGTCATTATATTACCCTGGTATACCATCTAGTGTCATTATATTAACCTGGTCTACCATCTACTGTCATTATATTACACTGGTCTACCATCTACTGTCACTATATTACCCTAGTCTAAACTCTACTGCCATTATATTACCCTGGTCTACCATCTACTGTCACTATATTACCCTGGTCTACCCTCTACTGTCATTATATTACCCTGGTATACCATCTAGTGTCATTATATTAACCTGGTCTACCATCTACTGTCAATATATTACCCTGGTTTACCATCTACTGTCATTATATTAATCTGGTCTACCATCTACTGTCATTATATTACCCTGGTCTACCATCTACTGTCATGATATTACCCTGGTCTACCCTCTACTGTCATTATATTACCCTGGTCTCTACTGTCATTATATTACCCTGGTCTACCATCTACCGTCATTATATTACCCTGGTCTACCTTCTACTGTCATTATATTAACCTGGTCTACCATCTACTTTCACTAAATTACCCTCTACTGTCATTATATTACCCTGGTCTACCATCTACTGTCACTATATTACCCTGGTCTACCATCTACTGTCATTATAATACCCTAGTCTACCATCTACTGTCACTATATTACCCTGGTCTAAACTCTACTGCCATTATATTACCCTGGACTACCATCTCCTGTCACTAGATTACCCTGGTCTACCCTCTACTCTCATTATATTACCCTGGTATACCATCTACTGTCATTATATTAACCTTGTCTACCATCTACTGTCAATATATTGCATATTGCCCTGGTTTACGATCTCCTGTCATTATATTAACCTGGTCTACCATCTACTGTCATTATATTACCCTGGTCTACCATCTACTGTCATGATATTACCCTGGTCTACACTCTACTGTCATTATATTAACCTGGTGTACCATCTACTGTCGTGATATTACCCTGGTCTACCTTCTACTGTCATTATATTACCCTGGTCTCTACTGTCATTATATTACCCTGGTCTACTATCTACGGTCATTATATTACCCTGGTCTGCCTTCAACTGTCGTTATATTACCCTGGTCTACCATCTACTGTCACTTTATTACCCTAGTCTAAACTCTACTGCCATTATATTACCCTGGTCTACCATCTCCTGTCACTATATTACCCTGGTCTACCCTCTACTGTCATTATATTAACCTGGTCTACCATCTACTTTCACTAAATTACCCTCTACTGTCATTATATTACCCTGGTATACCATCTAGTGTCATTATATTAACCTGGTCTACCATCTTCTGTCAATATATTACCCTGGTTTACCATCTACTGTCATTATATTAAAATGGTCTACCATCTACTGTCATTATATTACACTGGTCTACCATCTACTGTCATGATATTACCCTGGTCTACCCTCTACTGTAATTAAATTACCCTGGTCCACCATCTACTGTCATTATATTACCCTGGTCTACCATCTACTGTCATGATATTATCCTGGCCTACCCTCTACTGTCATTTTATTACCCTAGTCTACCCTCCACTGTCATGATATTACCCTGGTCTACCCTCTACTGTAATTAAATTACCCTGGTCCACCATCTACTGTCATTATATTAACCTGGTCTACCATCTACTGTCAATATATTACCCTGGTCTACCATCTACTGTCATGATATTATCCTGGCCTACCCTCTACTGTCATTTTATTACCCTAGTCTACCCTCCACTGTCGTTATATTACCCTGGTCTACCATCTACTGTCATTATATTACACTGGTCTACCTTCTACTGTCATTATATTAACCTGGTCTCTACTGTCATTATATTACCCTGGTCTACTATCTACCGTCATTATATTACCCTGGTCTACCTTCTACTGTCATTATATTAACCTGGTCTCTACTGTCATTATATTACCCTGGTCTACTATCTACCGTCATTATATTACCCTGGTCTACCTTCTACTGTCGTTATATTACCCTGGTCTACCATCTACTGTCATTATATTACCCTGGTATACCATCTAGTGTCATTATATTAACCTGGTCTACCATCTACTGTCAATATATTACCCTGGTTTACCATCTACTGTCATTATATTAATCTGGTCTACCATCTACTGTCATTATATTACCCTGGTCTACCATCTACTGTCATGATATTACCCTGGTCTACCCTCTACTGTCATTATATTACCCTGGTCTCTACTGTCATTATATTACCCTGGTCTACCATCTACCGTCAATATATTACCCTGGTCAACCTTCTACTGTCATTATATTAACCTGGTCTACCATCTACTTTCACTAAATTACCCTCTACTGTCATTATATTACCCTGGTCTACCATCTACTGTCACTATATTACCCAGGTCTACCATCTACTGTCATTATATTACCCTGGTCTACCATCTACTGTCATTATAATACCCTAGTCTACCATCTACTGTCACTATATTACCCTGGTCTAAACTCTACTGCCATTATATTACCCTGGACTACCATCTCCTGTCACTAGATTACCCTGGTCTACCCTCTACTCTCATTATATTACCCTGGTATACCATCTACTGTCATTATATTAACCTTGTCTACCATCTACTGTCAATATATTGCATATTGCCCTGGTTTACCATCTCCTGTCATTATATTAACCTGGTCTACCATCTACTGTCATTATATTACCCTGGTCTACCATCTACTGTCATGATATTACCCTGGTCTACCATCTACTGTCATGATATTACCCTGGTCTACCCTCTACTGTCATTATATTAACCTGGTGTACCATCTACTGTCGTGATATTACCCTGGTCTACCTTCTACAGTCATTATATTAACCTGGTCTCTACTGTCATTATATTACCCTGGTCTACTATCTACCGTCATTATATTACCCTGGTCTACCTTCTACTGTCGTTATATTACCCTGGTCTACCATCTACTGTCATTATATTACACTGGTCTACCATCTACTGTCACTATATTACCCTAGTCTAAACTCTACTGCCATTATATTACCCTGGTCTACCATCTACTGTCACTATATTACCCTGGTCTACACTCTACTGTCATTATATTACCCTGGTATACCATCTAGTGTCATTATATTAACCTGGTCTACCATCTACTGTCAATATATTACCCTGGTTTACCATCTACTGTCATTATATTAATCTGGTCTACCATCTACTGTCATTATATTACCCTGGTCTACCATCTACTGTCATGATATTACCCTGGTCTACCCTCTACTGTCATTATATTACCCTGGTCTCTACTGTCATTATATTACCCTGGTCTACCATCTACCGTCAATATATTACCCTGGTCAACCTTCTACTGTCATTATATTAACCTGGTCTACCATCTACTTTCACTAAATTACCCTCTACTGTCATTATATTACCCTGGTCTACCATCTACTGTCACTATATTACCCAGGTCTACCATCTACTGTCATTATATTACCCTGGTCTACCATCTACTGTCATTATAATACCCTAGTCTACCATCTACTGTCACTATATTACCCTGGTCTAAACTCTACTGCCATTATATTACCCTGGACTACCATCTCCTGTCACTAGATTACCCTGGTCTACCCTCTACTCTCATTATATTACCCTGGTATACCATCTACTGTCATTATATTAACCTTGTCTACCATCTACTGTCAATATATTGCATATTGCCCTGGTTTACCATCTCCTGTCATTATATTAACCTGGTCTACCATCTACTGTCATTATATTACCCTGGTCTACCATCTACTGTCATGATATTACCCTGGTCTACCCTCTACTGTCATTATATTAACCTGGTGTACCATCTACTGTCGTGATATTACCCTGGTCTACCTTCTACTGTCATTATATTACCCTGGTCTCTACTGTCATTATATTACCCTGGTCTACTATCTACGGTCATTATATTACCCTGGTCTGCCTTCTACTGTCGTTATATTACCCTGGTCTACCATCTACTGTCACTTTATTACCCTAGTCTAAACTCTACTGCCATTATATTACCCTGGTCTACCATCTCCTGTCACTATATTACCCTGGTCTACCCCCTACTGTCATTATATTAAAATGGTCTACCATCTACTGTCATTATATTACACTGGTCTACCATCTACTGTCATGATATTACCCTGGTCTACCCTCTACTGTAATTAAATTACCCTGGTCCACCATCTACTGTCATTATATTAACCTGGTCTACCATCTACTGTCATTATATTACCCTGGTCTACCATCTACTGTCATGATATTATCCTGGCCTACCCTCTACTGTCATTTTATTACCCTAGTCTACCCTCCACTGTCATGATATTACCCTGGTCTACCATCTACCGTCATTATATTACCCTGGTCTACCTTCTACTGTCATTATATTAACCTGGTCTCTACTGTCATTATATTACCCTGGTCTACTATCTACCGTCATTATATTACCCTGGTCTACCTTCTACTGTCATTATATTACACTGGTCTACCATCTACTGTCACTATATTACCCTAGTCTAAACTCTACTGCCATTATGTTACCCTGGTCTACCATCTACTGTCATTATATTACACTGGTCTACCATCTACTGTCACTATATTACCCTAGTCTAAACTCTACTGTCATTATATTACCCTGGTATACCATCTAGTGTCATTATATTAACCTGGTCTACCATCTACTGTCAATATATTACCCTGGTTTACCATCTACTGTCATTATATTAATCTGGTCTACCATCTACTGTCATGATATTACCCTGGTCTACCCTCTACTGTCATTATATTACACTGGTCTCTACTGTCATTATATTACCCTGGTCTACCATCTACCGTCATTATATTACCCTGGTCTACCTTCTACTGTCATTATATTACCCTGGTCTACCATCTACCGTCATTATATTACCCTGGTCTACCTTCTACTGTCATTATATTAACCTGGTCTACCATCTAATTTCACTATATTACCCTCTACTGTCATTATATTACCCTGGTCTACCATCTACTGTCACTATATTACCCAGGTCTACCATCTACTGTCATTATATTACCCTGGTCTACCATCTACTGTCATTATAATACCCTAGTCTACCGTCTACTGTCACTATATTACCCTGGTCTAAACTCTACTGCCATTATATTACCCTGGACTACCATCTCCTGTCACTAGATTACCCTGGTCTATCCTCTACTCTCAATATATTACCCTGGTATACCATCTACTGTCATTATATTAACCTTGTCTACCATCTACTGTCAATATATTGTATATTGCCCTGGTTTACCATCTCCTGTCATTATATTAACCTGGTCTACCATCTACTGTCATTATATTACCCTGGTCTACCATCTACTGTCATTATATCACCCTGGTCTACCCTCTACTGTCATTATATTAACCTGGTGTACCATCTACTGTCATGATATTACCCTGGTCTACCTTCTACTGTCATTATATTACCCTGGTCTCTACTGTCATTATATTACCCTGGTCTACTATCTACGGTCATTATATTACCCTGGTCTGCCTTCTACTGTCGTTATATTACCCTGGTCTACCATCTACTGTCACTATATTACCCTGGTCTAAACTCTACTGCCATTATATTACCCTGGACTACCATCTCCTGTCACTAGATTACCCTGGTCTACCCTCTACTCTCATTATATTACCCTGGTATACCATCTACTGTCATTATATTAACCTTGTCTACCATCTACTGTCAATATATTGCATATTGCCCTGGTTTACCATCTCCTGTCATTATATTAACCTGGTCTACCATCTACTGTCATTATATTACCCTGGTCTACCATCTACTGTCATGATATTACCCTGGTCTACCCTCTACTGTCATTATATTAACCTGGTGTACCATCTACTGTCATGATATTACCCTGGTCTACCTTCTACTGTCATTATATTACCCTGGTCTCTACTGTCATTATATTACCCTGGTCTACTATCTACAGTCATTATATTACCCTGGTCTGCCTTCTACTGTCGTTATATTACCCTGGTCTACCATCTACTGTCACTTTATTACCCTAGTCTAAACTCTACTGCCATTATATTACCCTGGTCTACCATCTCCTGTCACTATATTACCCTGGTCTACCCTCTACTGTCATTATATTACCCTGGTATACCATCTACTGTCATTATATTAACCTGGTCTACCATCTTCTGTCAATATATTACCCTGGTTTACCATCTACTGTCATTATATTAAAATGGTCTACCATCTACTGTCATTATATTACACTGGTCTACCATCTACTGTCATTATATTACCCTGGTCTCTACTGTCATTATATTACCCTGGTCTACTATCTACGGTCATTATATTACCCTGGTCTGCCTTCTACTGTCGTTATATTACCCTGGTCTACCATCTACTGTCACTATATTACCCTGGTCTAAACTCTACTGCCATTATATTACCCTGGACTACCATCTCCTGTCACTAGATTACCCTGGTCTACCCTCTACTCTCATTATATTACCCTGGTATACCATCTACTGTCATTATATTAACCTTGTCTACCATCTACTGTCAATATATTGCATATTGCCCTGGTTTACCATCTCCTGTCATTATATTCACCTGGTCTACAATCTACTGTCATTATATTACCATGGTCTACCATCTACTGTCATGATATTACCCTGGTCTACCCTCTACTGTCATTATATTAACCTGGTGTACCATCTACTGTCATGATATTACCCTGGTCTACCTTCTACTGTCATTATATTACCCTGGTCTCTACTGTCATTATATTACCCTGGTCTACTATCTACAGTCATTATATTACCCTGGTCTACTATCTACAGTCATTATATTACCCTGGTCTGCCTTCTACTGTCGTTATATTACCCTGGTCTACCATCTACTGTCACTTTATTACCCTAGTCTACCCTCTACTGTCATTATATTACCCTGGTATACCATCTACTGTCATTATATTAACCTGGTCTACCATCTTCTGTCAATATATTACCCTGGTTTACCATCTACTGTCATTATATTAAAATGGTCTACCATCTACTGTCATTATATTACACTGGTCTACCATCTACTGTCATGATATTACCCTGGTCTACCCTCTACTGTAATTAAATTACCCTGGTCCACCATCTACTGTCATTATATTAACCTGGTCTACCATCTACTGTCATTATATTACCCTGGTCTACCATCTACTGTCATGATATTATCCTGACCTACCCTCTACTGTCATTTTATTACCCTAGTCTACCCTCCACTGTCATGATATTACCCTGGTCTACCATCTACCGTCATTATATTACCCTGGTCTACCTTCTACTGTCATTATATTAACCTGGTCTATCCTCTACTGTCATTATATTACACTGGTATATCATCTACTGTCACTATATTACCCTGGTCTACCTTCTACTGTCATTATATTACCCTGGTCTCTACTGTCATTATATTACCCTGGTCTACCATCTAGTGTCATTATATTAACCTGGTCTACCATCTTCTGTCAATATATTACCCTGGTTTACCATCTACTGTCATTATATTACCCTGTTCTAACATCTACTGTTATTATATTACCCTGTTCTGCCATCTACTGTCATTTTATTACTGTCTACTGTCATTATATTACCCTGGTCTACCATCTACTGTCAATATATTACCCTGGTCTACCATCTACTGTCATTATATTACCCTGGTCTACCTTCTACTGTCATTATATTACACTGGTCTACCTTCTACTTTCATTATATTACCCTGTTCTACCATCTACTGTCATTATATTACCCTGTTCTGCCATCTACTGTCATTTTATTACCCTAGTCTACCCTCCACTGTCATGATATTACCCTGGTCTACTGTCATTATATTACCCTGGTATACCATCTACTGTCATTATTTTACCCTGGCCTACCCTCTACTGTAATTAAATTACCCTGTTCTACTATCTACTGTCATTATATTACCCTCTACTGTCATTATATTACCCTGGTCTACCATCTTCTGTCATTATATTACCCTGGTATACCCTCTACTGTCATTATATTACCCTGTTCTACCATCTACTGTCATTATATTACCCTGGTCTGCCTTCTACTGTCGTTATATTACCCTGGTCTACCATCTACTGTCACTATATTACCCTGGTCTAAACTCTACTGCCATTATATTACCCTGGACTACCATCTCCTGTCACTAGATTACCCTGGTCTACCCTCTACTCTCATTATATTACCCTGGTATACCATCTACTGTCATTATATTAACCTTGTCTACCATCTACTGTCAATATATTGCATATTGCCCTGGTTTACCATCTCCTGTCATTATATTCACCTGGTCTACAATCTACTGTCATTATATTACCATGGTCTACCATCTACTGTCATGATATTACCCTGGTCTACCCTCTACTGTCATTATATTAACCTGGTGTACCATCTACTGTCATGATATTACCCTGGTCTACCTTCTACTGTCATTATATTACCCTGGTCTCTACTGTCATTATATTACCCTGGTCTACTATCTACAGTCATTATATTACCCTGGTCTACTATCTACAGTCATTATATTACCCTGGTCTGCCTTCTACTGTCGTTATATTACCCTGGTCTACCATCTACTGTCACTTTATTACCCTAGTCTACCCTCTACTGTCATTATATTACCCTGGTATACCATCTACTGTCATTATATTAACCTGGTCTACCATCTTCTGTCAATATATTACCCTGGTTTACCATCTACTGTCATTATATTAAAATGGTCTACCATCTACTGTCATTATATTACACTGGTCTACCATCTACTGTCATGATATTACCCTGGTCTACCCTCTACTGTAATTAAATTACCCTGGTCCACCATCTACTGTCATTATATTAACCTGGTCTACCATCTACTGTCATTATATTACCCTGGTCTACCATCTACTGTCATGATATTATCCTGACCTACCCTCTACTGTCATTTTATTACCCTAGTCTACCCTCCACTGTCATGATATTACCCTGGTCTACCATCTACCGTCATTATATTACCCTGGTCTACCTTCTACTGTCATTATATTAACCTGGTCTATCCTCTACTGTCATTATATTACACTGGTATATCATCTACTGTCACTATATTACCCTGGTCTACCTTCTACTGTCATTATATTACCCTGGTCTCTACTGTCATTATATTACCCTGGTCTACCATCTAGTGTCATTATATTAACCTGGTCTACCATCTTCTGTCAATATATTACCCTGGTTTACCATCTACTGTCATTATATTACCCTGTTCTAACATCTACTGTTATTATATTACCCTGTTCTGCCATCTACTGTCATTTTATTACTGTCTACTGTCATTATATTACCCTGGTCTACCATCTACTGTCAATATATTACCCTGGTCTACCATCTACTGTCATTATATTACCCTGGTCTACCTTCTACTGTCATTATATTACACTGGTCTACCTTCTACTTTCATTATATTACCCTGTTCTACCATCTACTGTCATTATATTACCCTGTTCTGCCATCTACTGTCATTTTATTACCCTAGTCTACCCTCCACTGTCATGATATTACCCTGGTCTACTGTCATTATATTACCCTGGTATACCATCTACTGTCATTATTTTACCCTGGCCTACCCTCTACTGTAATTAAATTACCCTGTTCTACTATCTACTGTCATTATATTACCCTCTACTGTCATTATATTACCCTGGTCTACCATCTTCTGTCATTATATTACCCTGGTATACCCTCTACTGTCATTATATTACCCTGTTCTACCATCTACTGTCATTATATTACCCTGGTCGACCATCTACTGTCATTCCATTACCCTGGTCTACCCTCTACTGTCATTATATTATCCTGGTCTACCTTCTACTGTCATTATATTACCCTGGTCTACCCTCTACTGTCATTATATTATCCTGGTCTACCATCTACTGTCATTATATTACACTGGTCTACCCATCTACTGTCACTATATTACCCTGGTCTACATTCTACTGTCATTAAATTACCCTAGTCTCTACTGTCATTATATTACCCTGGTCTACTATCTAACGTCATTATTTTACCCTGGTCTACATTCTACTGTCATTAAATTACCCTAGTCTCTACTGTCATTATATTACCCTGGTCTACTATCTAACGTCATTATTTTACCCTGGTCTACCTTCTACTGTCGTTATATTACCCTGCTCTACCCTCTACTGTAATTAAATTACCCTGGTCTACCATCTACTGTCATTATATTACTGTCTACTGTCATTATATTACCCTGGTCTACCATCTACTGTCAATATATTACCCTGGTCTACCATCTACTGTCATTATATTACTGTCTACTGTCAATATATTACCCTGGTCTACCTTCTACTGTCATTATATTACCCTGGTCTCTACTGTCATTATATTACCCTGGTCTACCATCTAGTGTCATTATATTAACCTGGTCTACCATCTTCTGTCAATATATTACCCTGGTTTACCATCTACTGTCATTATATTACCCTGTTCTAACATCTACTGTTATTATATTACCCTGTTCTGCCATCTACTGTCATTTTATTACTGTCTACTGTCATTATATTACCCTGGTCTACCATCTACTGTCAATATATTACCCTGGTCTACCATCTACTGTCATTATATTCCCCTGGTCTACCTTCTACTGTCATTATATTACACTGGTCTACCTTCTACTTTCATTATATTACCCTGTTCTACCATCTACTGTCATTATATTACCCTGTTCTGCCATCTACTGTCATTTTATTACCCTAGTCTACCCTCCACTGTCATGATATTACCCTGGTCTACTGTCATTATATTACCCTGGTATACCATCTACTGTCATTATTTTACCCTGGCCTACCCTCTACTGTAATTAAATTACCCTGTTCTACTATCTACTGTCATTATATTACCCTCTACTGTCATTATATTACCCTGGTCTACCATCTTCTGTCATTATATTACCCTGGTATACCCTCTACTGTCATTATATTACCCTGTTCTACCATCTACTGTCATTATATTACCCTGGTCGACCATCTACTGTCATTCCATTACCCTGGTCTACCCTCTACTGTCATTATATTATCCTGGTCTACCTTCTACTGTCATTATATTACCCTGGTCTACCCTCTACTGTCATTATATTATCCTGGTCTACCATCTACTGTCATTATATTACACTGGTCTACCCATCTACTGTCACTATATTACCCTGGTCTACATTCTACTGTCATTAAATTACCCTAGTCTCTACTGTCATTATATTACCCTGGTCTACTATCTAACGTCATTATTTTACCCTGGTCTACATTCTACTGTCATTAAATTACCCTAGTCTCTACTGTCATTATATTACCCTGGTCTACTATCTAACGTCATTATTTTACCCTGGTCTACCTTCTACTGTCGTTATATTACCCTGCTCTACCCTCTACTGTAATTAAATTACCCTGGTCTACCATCTACTGTCATTATATTACTGTCTACTGTCATTATATTACCCTGGTCTACCATCTACTGTCAATATATTACCCTGGTCTACCATCTACTGTCATTATATTACTGTCTACTGTCAATATATTACCCTGGTCTACCTTCTACTGTCATTATATTACACTGGTCTACCATCTACTGTCATTATATTACACTGGTCTTCCATCTACTGTCATTATATTACCCTGGTCTACCTTCTACTTTCATTATATTACCCTGTTCTACCATCTACTGTCATTATATTACCCTATTCTGCCATCTACCTTCATTTTATTACCCTAGTCTACCCTCCACTGTCATGATATTACCCTGGTCTACTGCCATTATATTACCCTGGTCTACCATCTACTGTCATTACCCTGGCCTACCCTCTACTGTAATTAAATTACCCTGGTCTACCATCTACTGTCATTATATTACCCTCTACTGTCATTATATTAACCTGGTCTACCATCTACTGTCATTATATTACCCTGGTCTACCATCTACTGTCATTATATTACCCTGGTCTACCATCTACTGTCAATATATTCCACTGGTCTACCATCTACTGTCATTATTTTACCCTGGCCTACCCTCTACTGTCATTATATTACCCTGTTCTACCATCTACTGTCATTATATTACCCTGGTCGACCATCTACTGTCATTCCATTACCCTGGTCTACCCTCTACTGTCATTATATTATCCTGGTCTACCTTCTACTGTCATTATATTACCCTGGTCTACCCTCTACTGTCATTATATTACCCTGGTCTACCATCTACTGTCACTATATTACCCTAGTCTAAACTCTACTGCCATTATATTACCCTGGTCTACCATCTCCTGTCACTAGATTACCCTGGTCTACCCTCTACTGTCATTATATTACCCTGGTATACCATCTAGTGTCATTATATTAACCTGGTCTACCATCTTCTGTCAATATATTACCCCGGTTTACCATCTACTGTCATTATATTAACCTGGTCTACCATCTACTGTCATTATATTACCCTGGTCTACCATCTACTGTCATGATATTATCCTGGCCTACCCTCTACTCTCATTTTATTACGCTAGTCTACCCTCCACTGTCATGATATTACCCTGGTCTACCGTCTACCGTCATTATATTACCCTGGTCTACCTTCTACTGTCATTATATTAACCTGGTCTACCGTCTACTGTCATTATATTACACTGGTATATCATCTACTGTCACTATATTACCCTGGTCTACCTTCTACTGTCATTATATTACCCTGGTCTCTACTGTCATTATATTACCCTGGTCTACCATCTACCGTCATTATATTAACCTGGTCTACCATCTACTTTCACTATATTACCCAGGTCTACCATTTACTGTCATTATATTACCCGGGTCTACCATCTACTGTCATTATAATACCCTAGTCTACCATCTACTGTCACTATATTACCCTGGTCTAAACTCTACTGCCATTATATTACCCTGGACTACCATCTCCTGTCACTAGATTACTCTGGTCTACCCTCTACTCTCATTATATTACCCTGGTCTACCCTCTACTGTCATTATATTACCCTGGTCTACCATCTACTGTCAATATATTACCCTGGTCTACCATCTACTGTAAATATATTACCCTGGTCTACCTTCTACTGTCATTATATTACACTGGTCTACCATCTACTGTCACTATATTACCCTGGTCTAAACTCTACTGCCATTATATTACCCTGGACTACCATCTCCTGTCACTAGATTACTCTGGTCTACCCTATACTCTCATTATATTACCCTGGTATACCATCTACTGTCATTATATTAACCTTGTCTACCATCTACTGTCAATATATTGCATATTGCCCTGGTTTACCATCTCCTGTCATTATATTAACCTGGTCTACCATCTACTGTCATTATATTACCCTGGTCTACCATCTACTGTCATGATATTACCCTGGTCTACCCTCTACTGTCATTATATTAACCTGGTCTACCATCTACTGTCATTATATTACCCTGGTCTACCATCTACTGTCATGATATTACCCTGGTCTACCCTCTACTGTCATTATATTAACCTGGTCTACCATCTACTGTCATTATATTACCCTGGTCTACCATCTACTGTCATGATATTACCCTGGTCTACCATCTACTGTCACTATATTACCCTGGTCTACCTTCTACTGTCATTATATTACCCTGGTCTCTACTGTCATTATATTAACCTGGTCTACCATCTACTGTCATTATATTACCCTGGTCTACTATCTACCGTCATTATATTACCCTGGTCTGCCTTCTACTGTCGTTATATTACCTTGGTCTACCATCTACTGTCACTATATTACCCTAGTCTAAACTCTACTGCCATTATATTACCCTGGTCTACCATCTCCTGTCACTAGATTACCCTGGTCTACCCTCTACTGTCATTATATTACCCTGGTATACCATCTAGTGTCATTATATTAACCTGGTCTACCATCTTCTGTCAATATATTACCCTGGTTTACCATCTACTGTCATTATATTAAAATGGTCTACCATCTACTGTCATTATATTACACTGGTCTACCATCTACTGTCATGATATTAACCTGGTCTACCCTCTACTGTAATTAAATTACCCTGGTCTACCATCTACTCTCATTATATTACCTTCTACTGTCATTATATTACCCTGGTCTACCATCTACTGTCAATATATTACCCTGGTCTACCATCTACTGTCATGATATTACCCTGGTCTACCTTCTACTGTCATTATATTACACTGGTCTACCATCTACTGTCATTATATTACCCTAGTCTACCCTCCACTGTCATGATATTACCCTGGTCTACTGTCATTATATTACCCTGGTCTACCATCTACTGTCATTATATTACCCTGGCCTACCCTCTACTGTAATTAAATTACCCTGGTCTACCATCTACTGTCATTATATTACCCTGGTCTACCATCTACTGTCATTATATTACCCTGGTCTACCTTCTACTGTCATTATATTACCCTGGTCTCTACTGTCATTATATTACCCTGGTCTACTATCTACCGTCATTATATTACCCTGGTCTACCTTCTACTGTCGTTATATTACCCTGGTCTACCATCTACTGTCATTATATTACCCTAGTCTAAACTCTACTGCCATTATATTACCCTGGTCTACCATCTCCTGTCACTAGATTACCCTGGTCTACCCTCTACTGTCATTATATTACCCTGGTCTACCATCTACTGTCATTATATTACCCTGGACTACATTCTACTGTCATTATATTACCCTTGTCTAACATTTACTGTCATTCCATTACCCTGGTCTACCCTCTACTGTCATTATATTACCCTGGTCTCAATCTACTGTCATTATATTACCCTGGTCTACCCTCTACTGTCATTATATTACCCTGGTCTACCATATACTGTCATTATATTAACCTGGTCTACCCTCTACTGTCATTATATTACCCTGGTCTCAATCTACTGTCATTATATTACCCTGGTCTACCATATACTGTCACTATATTACCCTAGTCTAAACTCTACTGCCATTATATTACCCTGGTCTACCATCTCCTGTCACTAGATTACCCTGGTCTACCCTCTACTGTCATTATATTACCCTGGTATACCATCTAGTGTCATTATATTAACCTGGTCTACCATCTTCTGTCAATATATTACCCCGGTTTACCATCTACTGTCATTATATTAACCTGGTCTACCATCTACTGTCATTATATTACCCTGGTCTACCATCTACTGTCATGATATTATCCTGGCCTACCCTCTACTCTCATTTTATTACGCTAGTCTACCCTCCACTGTCATGATATTACCCTGGTCTACCGTCTACCGTCATTATATTACCCTGGTCTACCTTCTACTGTCATTATATTAACCTGGTCTACCGTCTACTGTCATTATATTACACTGGTATATCATCTACTGTCACTATATTACCCTGGTCTACCTTCTACTGTCATTATATTACCCTGGTCTCTACTGTCATTATATTACCCTGGTCTACCATCTACCGTCATTATATTACCCTGGTCTACCTTCTACTGTCATTATATTAACCTGGTCTACCATCTACTTTCACTATATTACCCAGGTCTACCATTTACTGTCATTATATTACCCGGGTCTACCATCTACTGTCATTATAATACCCTAGTCTACCATCTACTGTCACTATATTACCCTGGTCTAAACTCTACTGCCATTATATTACCCTGGACTACCATCTCCTGTCACTAGATTACTCTGGTCTACCCTCTACTCTCATTATATTACCCTGGTCTACCCTCTACTGTCATTATATTACCCTGGTCTACCATCTACTGTCAATATATTACCCTGGTCTACCATCTACTGTAAATATATTACCCTGGTCTACCTTCTACTGTCATTATATTACACTGGTCTACCATCTACTGTCACTATATTACCCTGGTCTAAACTCTACTGCCATTATATTACCCTGGACTACCATCTCCTGTCACTAGATTACTCTGGTCTACCCTCTACTCTCATTATATTACCCTGGTATACCATCTACTGTCATTATATTAACCTTGTCTACCATCTACTGTCAATATATTGCATATTGCCCTGGTTTACCATCTCCTGTCATTATATTAACCTGGTCTACCATCTACTGTCATTATATTACCCTGGTCTACCATCTACTGTCATGATATTACCCTGGTCTACCCTCTACTGTCATTATATTACCCTGGTCTACCATCTACTGTCATGATATTACCCTGGTCTACCCTCTACTGTCATTATATTAACCTGGTCTACCATCTACTGTCATTATATTACCCTGGTCTACCCTCTACTGTCATTATATTAACCTGGTCTACCATCTACTGTCATTATATTACCCTGGTCTACCATCTACTGTCATGATATTACCCTGGTCTACCATCTACTGTCACTATATTACCCTGGTCTACCTTCTACTGTCATTATATTACCCTGGTCTCTACTGTCATTATGTTACCCTGGTCTACTATCTACCGTCATTATATTACCCTGGTCTGCCTTCTACTGTCGTTATATTACCTTGGTCTACCATCTACTGTCACTATATTACCCTAGTCTAAACTCTACTGCCATTATATTACCCTGGTCTACCATCTCCTGTCACTAGATTACCCTGGTCTACCCTCTACTGTCATTATATTACCCTGGTATACCATCTAGTGTCATTATATTAACCTGGTCTACCATCTTCTGTCAATATATTACCCTGGTTTACCATCTACTGTCATTATATTAAAATGGTCTACCATCTACTGTCATTATATTACACTGGTCTACCATCTACTGTCATGATATTAACCTGGTCTACCCTCTACTGTAATTAAATTACCCTGGTCTACCATCTACTCTCATTATATTACCTTCTACTGTCATTATATTACCCTGGTCTACCATCTACTGTCAATATATTACCCTGGTCTACCATCTACTGTCATGATATTACCCTGGTCTACCTTCTACTGTCATTATATTACACTGGTCTACCATCTACTGTCATTATATTACCCTAGTCTACCCTCCACTGTCATGATATTACCCTGGTCTACTGTCATTATATTACCCTGGTCTACCATCTACTGTCATTATATTACCCTGGCCTACCCTCTACTGTAATTAAATTACCCTGGTCTACCATCTACTGTCATTATATTACCCTGGTCTACCATCTACTGTCATTATATTACCCTGGTCTACCTTCTACTGTCATTATATTACCCTGGTCTCTACTGTCATTATATTACCCTGGTCTACTATCTACCGTCATTATATTACCCTGGTCTACCTTCTACTGTCGTTATATTACCCTGGTCTACCATCTACTGTCATTATATTACCCTAGTCTAAACTCTACTGCCATTATATTACCCTGGTCTACCATCTCCTGTCACTAGATTACCCTGGTCTACCCTCTACTGTCATTATATTACCCTGGTCTACCATCTACTGTCATTATATTACCCTGGACTACATTCTACTGTCATTATATTACCCTTGTCTACCATTTACTGTCATTCCATTACCCTGGTCTACCCTCTACTGTCATTATATTACCCTGGTCTCAATCTACTGTCATTATATTACCCTGGTCTACCCTCTACTGTCATTATATTACCCTGGTCTACCATATACTGTCATTATATTAACCTGGTCTACCCTCTACTGTCATTATATTACCCTGGTCTCAATCTACTGTCATTATATTACCCTGGTCTACCATATACTGTCACTATATTACCCTAGTCTAAACTCTACTGCCATTATATTACCCTGGTCTACCATCTCCTGTCACTAGATTACCCTGGTCTACCCTCTACTGTCATTATATTACCCTGGTATACCATCTAGTGTCATTATATTAACCTGGTCTACCATCTTCTGTCAATATATTACCCCGGTTTACCATCTACTGTCATTATATTAACCTGGTCTACCATCTACTGTCATTATATTACCCTGGTCTACCATCTACTGTCATGATATTATCCTGGCCTACCCTCTACTCTCATTTTATTACGCTAGTCTACCCTCCACTGTCATGATATTACCCTGGTCTACCGTCTACCGTCATTATATTACCCTGGTCTACCTTCTACTGTCATTATATTAACCTGGTCTACCGTCTACTGTCATTATATTACACTGGTATATCATCTACTGTCACTATATTACCCTGGTCTACCTTCTACTGTCATTATATTACCCTGGTCTCTACTGTCATTATATTACCCTGGTCTACCATCTACCGTCATTATATTACCCTGGTCTACCTTCTACTGTCATTATATTAACCTGGTCTACCATCTACTTTCACTATATTACCCAGGTCTACCATTTACTGTCATTATATTACCCGGGTCTACCATCTACTGTCATTATAATACCCTAGTCTACCATCTACTGTCACTATATTACCCTGGTCTAAACTCTACTGCCATTATATTACCCTGGACTACCATCTCCTGTCACTAGATTACTCTGGTCTACCCTCTACTCTCATTATATTACCCTGGTCTACCCTCTACTGTCATTATATTACCCTGGTCTACCATCTACTGTCAATATATTACCCTGGTCTACCATCTACTGTAAATATATTACCCTGGTCTACCTTCTACTGTCATTATATTACACTGGTCTACCATCTACTGTCACTATATTACCCTGGTCTAAACTCTACTGCCATTATATTACCCTGGACTACCATCTCCTGTCACTAGATTACTCTGGTCTACCCTCTACTCTCATTATATTACCCTGGTATACCATCTACTGTCATTATATTAACCTTGTCTACCATCTACTGTCAATATATTGCATATTGCCCTGGTTTACCATCTCCTGTCATTATATTAACCTGGTCTACCATCTACTGTCATTATATTACCCTGGTCTACCATCTACTGTCATGATATTACCCTGGTCTACCCTCTACTGTCATTATATTAACCTGGTCTACCATCTACTGTCATTATATTACCCTGGTCTACCATCTACTGTCATGATATTACCCTGGTCTACCCTCTACTGTCATTATATTAACCTGGTCTACCATCTACTGTCATTATATTACCCTGGTCTACCATCTACTGTCATGATATTACCCTGGTCTACCATCTACTGTCACTATATTACCCTGGTCTACCTTCTACTGTCATTATATTACCCTGGTCTCTACTGTCATTATGTTACCCTGGTCTACTATCTACCGTCATTATATTACCCTGGTCTGCCTTCTACTGTCGTTATATTACCTTGGTCTACCATCTACTGTCACTATATTACCCTAGTCTAAACTCTACTGCCATTATATTACCCTGGTCTACCATCTCCTGTCACTAGATTACCCTGGTCTACCCTCTACTGTCATTATATTACCCTGGTATACCATCTAGTGTCATTATATTAACCTGGTCTACCATCTTCTGTCAATATATTACCCTGGTTTACCATCTACTGTCATTATATTAAAATGGTCTACCATCTACTGTCATTATATTACACTGGTCTACCATCTACTGTCATGATATTAACCTGGTCTACCCTCTACTGTAATTAAATTACCCTGGTCTACCATCTACTCTCATTATATTACCTTCTACTGTCATTATATTACCCTGGTCTACCATCTACTGTCAATATATTACCCTGGTCTACCATCTACTGTCATGATATTACCCTGGTCTACCTTCTACTGTCATTATATTACACTGGTCTACCATCTACTGTCATTATATTACCCTAGTCTACCCTCCACTGTCATGATATTACCCTGGTCTACTGTCATTATATTACCCTGGTCTACCATCTACTGTCATTATATTACCCTGGCCTACCCTCTACTGTAATTAAATTACCCTGGTCTACCATCTACTGTCATTATATTACCCTGGTCTACCATCTACTGTCATTATATTACCCTGGTCTACCTTCTACTGTCATTATATTACCCTGGTCTCTACTGTCATTATATTACCCTGGTCTACTATCTACCGTCATTATATTACCCTGGTCTACCTTCTACTGTCGTTATATTACCCTGGTCTACCATCTACTGTCATTATATTACCCTAGTCTAAACTCTACTGCCATTATATTACCCTGGTCTACCATCTCCTGTCACTAGATTACCCTGGTCTACCCTCTACTGTCATTATATTACCCTGGTCTACCATCTACTGTCATTATATTACCCTGGACTACATTCTACTGTCATTATATTACCCTTGTCTACCATTTACTGTCATTCCATTACCCTGGTCTACCCTCTACTGTCATTATATTACCCTGGTCTCAATCTACTGTCATTATATTACCCTGGTCTACCCTCTACTGTCATTATATTACCCTGGTCTACCATATACTGTCATTATATTAACCTGGTCTACCCTCTACTGTCATTATATTACCCTGGTCTCAATCTACTGTCATTATATTACCCTGGTCTACCATATACTGTCATTATATTACCCTGGTCTACCCTCTACTGTCATTATATTACCCTGGTCTACCATATACTGTCATTATATTACCCTGGTCTACCCTCTACTGTCATTATATTACCCTGGTCTACCCTCTACTGTCATTATATTACCCTGGTCTCAATCTACTGTCATTATATTACCCTGGTCTACCATATACTGTCATTATATTACCCTGGCCTACCCTCTACTGTCATTATATTACCCTGGTCTACCATATACTGTCATTATATTACCCTGGTCTACCCTCTACTGTCATTATATTACCCTGGTCTCAATCTACTGTCATTATATTACCCTGGTCTACCCTCTACTGTCATTATATTACCCTGGTCTACCATCTACTGTCATTATATTACATTATTATATTATATTATCAAAAAAAGCATCTTTCAACAGTGATATATATATAAATGACACTATACCATTGTACTCATACTGACATGAGGGTTCTGTTCTGTTCTGTCTGAGTATCAGCCCCTATAATGACATGAGGGTTCTGTTCTGTTCTGTCTGAGTATCAGCCCCTATAATGACATGAGGGTTCTGTTCTGTTCTGTCTGAGTATCAGCTCCTATAATGACATGAGGGTTCTGTTCTGTCTGAGTATCAGCCCCTATAATGACATGAGGGTTCTGTTCTGTTCTGTCTGAGTATCAGCCCCTATAATGACATGAGGGTTCTGTTCTGTTCTGTCTGAGTATCAGCCCCTATAATGACACGAGGGTTCTGTTCTGTCTCAGTATCAGCTCCTATAATGACATGAGGGTTCTGTTCTGTTCTGTCTGAGTATCAGCTCCTATAATGACATGAGGGTTCTGTTGTCTGAGTATCAGCCCCTTATAATGACATGAGGGTTCTGTTGTCTGAGTATCAGCTCCTATAATGACATGAGTGGCGTTCTGTTTTTAGGTGTGCGTGTGTGTGTGTGTCTCTCTCTGTGTGTGTGTGTCTCTGTGTGTGTCTCTATGTAGAACAGTGTCTCCCGACCCCTCCTGTCTCAGCCTCCAGTATTTATGCTGCAGTAGTTTATGTGTCTGGGGGCTAGGGTCAGTTTGTTATATCTGGAGTACCCTGGTCTAAACTCTACTGCCATTATATTACCCTGGTCTACCATCTCCTGTCACCTGTCCTATTCGGTGTCCTGTGTGAATCTAAGTGTGCGTTCTCTAATTCTCTCCTTCTCTCTTTCTTTCTCTCTCTCGGAGGACCTGAGCCCTAGGACCATGTCCCAGGATTACCTGACATGATGACTCCTTGCTGTCCCCAGTCCACCTGGCCGTGCTGCTGCTCCAGTTTCAACTGTTCTGCCTTATTATTTGACCATGCTGGTCATTTATGAACATTTGAACATCTTGGCCATGTTCTGTTATAATCTCCACCCGGCACAGCCAGAAGAGGACTGGCCACCCCACATATGCTCTCTCTAATTCTCTCTTTTTTTCTCTCTCTCTGAGGACCTGAGCCCTAGGACCATGCCCCAGGACTACCTGACATGATGACTCCTTGCTGTCCCCAGTCCATCTGACCGTGCTGCTGCTCCAGTTTCAACTGTTCTGCCTTATTATTATACGACCATGCTGGTCATTTATGAACATTTGAACATCTTGGCCATGTTCTGTTATAATCTCCAACCGGCACAGCCAGAAGAGGACTGGCCACCCCACATAGCCTGGTTCCTCTCTAGGTTTCTTCCTAGGTTTTGACCTTTCTAGGGAGTTTTTCCTAGCCACCGTGCTTCTACACCTGCATTGCTTGCTGTTTGGGGTTTTAGGCTGGGTTTCTGTACAGCACTTTGAGATATCAGCTGATGTACGAAGGGCTATATAAATTAATTTGATTGGATTTGATGTGTTTGTGTGTGTGTGTGTGTGTGTGTCTGTCTGTGTGTGTAGTGTAGTGTGTGTCTGTCTCTCTGGGTGTGTGTGTGTCTGTATGTGTGTGTGTGTGTGTGTCCTAACCTGTAGATTCCTTCCACCATGATCAGGATCTTCCTCCAGGGCCAGTGGGTCCGAGGCTGGCCACTAAACACCGCCTCCCTCAACAGACGCTCCAGGCTCTGCATGTCTGACACATTTGGAAAACGTCAATGTTAATATACTGTACGTTTAAAGCACAAAAAACAATATTAAAAACGCATCACATAGACAGACTAGTGTCGAAACACACGATGAGCAGTAACCACCCACAGGGCAACGGAAGATCACCCGCAGTGTAAAATATGTGTGTGTCATCTGCAAGCAACACCTACTAAACCACAGCAGCAACACCTACCAAACCACAGCAGCAACACCTACCAAACCACAGCAGCAACACCTACCAAACCACAGCAGCAACACCTACCAAACCACAGCAGCAACACCTACTAAACCACAGCAGCAACACCTACTAAACCAC
Organism: Oncorhynchus kisutch; assembly: GCF_002021735.2. Taxonomy (NCBI): domain Eukaryota; kingdom Metazoa; phylum Chordata; class Actinopteri; order Salmoniformes; family Salmonidae; genus Oncorhynchus; species Oncorhynchus kisutch. The sequence goes on from NC_034198.2 coordinate 44,531,534, forward strand.
AGCAGCAACACCTACCAAACCACAGCAGCAACACCTACTAAACCACAGAAGCAACACCTACTAAACCACAGAAGCAACACCTACTCCTACTAAACCACAGCAGCAACACCTACTAAACCACAACAGCAACACCTACTTAACCACAACAGCAGCCACCTACTAAACCACAGCAGCAACACCTACTAAACCACAACACCAATACCTACTACTGACCTACAACAGCAACACCTACTAAACCACAACAGCAACACCTACTAAACCACAACAGCAACACCGACTACTGACCTACAACAGCAACACCTTCTACTGACCCACAACAGCAACATCTACTGACACACAACAGCAACACCTACTAAACCACAACAGCAACACCTACTAAACCACAACAGCAACACCTACTAAACCACAACAGCAACACCTACTAAACCACAACAGCAACACCTACTAAACCACAACAGCAACACCTTCTACTGACCCACAACAGCAACAGCTACTTAACCACAACAGCAACACCTACTAAACCACAGCAGCAACACCTACTAAACCACAGCAGCAACACCTACTAAACCACAGCAGCAACACCTCCTACTAACCCACAACAGCAACACCTACTACTGACCTACAACAGCAACACCTACTGACCCACAGCAGGAAATACCTTCTACTGACCCTCAACAGCAACACCTTCTACTGACCTACAACAGCAACACCTACTACTGACCTACAGCAGCAACACCTACTAAACCACAACAGCAACACCTACTACTGACCTACAACAGCAACACCTACTAAACCACAGCAGCAACACCTACTAAACCACAACAACAACTACTACTCACCCACAACAGCAACACCTTCTATTGACCCACAACAGCAACACCTACGACTGACCTACAACAGCAACACCTTCTACTGACCCACAACAGGAAATACCTTCTACTGACCCACAACAGCAACACCTACTACTGACCTACAACAGCAACACCTTCTACTGACCCACAGCAGGAAATACCTTCTACGGACCCACAACAGGAAATACCTTCTACTGACCCACAGCAGGAAATACCTTCTACTGACCCACAACAGGAAATACATTCTACTGACCCACAGCAGGAAATACCTTCTACTGACCCACAGCAGGAAATACCTTCTACTGACCCACAACAGGAAATACCTTTTACTGACCCACAGCAGGAAATACCTTCTACTGACCCACAGCAGGAAATACCTTCTACTGACCCACAGCAGGAAATACCTTCTACTGACCCACAGCAGGAAATACCTTCTACTGACCCACAACAGCAACACCTTCTACTGACCCACAGCAGGAAATACCTTCTACGGACCCACAACAGGAAATACCTTCTACTGACCCACAGCAGGAAATACCTTCTACTGACCCACAACAGGAAATACCTTCTACTGACCCACAGCAGGAAATACCTTTTACTGACCCACAGCAGGAAATACCTTCTACTGACCCACAGCAGGAAATACCTTCTACTGACCCACAGCAGGAAATACCTTCTACTGACCCACAGCAGGAAATACCTTCTACTGACCCACAACAGCAACACCTTCTACTGACCCACAACAGGAAATACCTTCTACTGACCCACAACAGGAAATACCTTCTACTGACCCACAGCAGGAAATACCTTCTACTGACCCACAGCAGGAAATACCTTCTACTGACCCACAGCAGGAAATACCTTCTACTGACCCACAACAGGAAATACCTTCTACTGACCCACAGCAGGAAATACCTTCTACTGACCCACAACAGGAAATACCTTCTACTGACCCACAGCAGGAAATACCTTCTACTGACCCACAGCAGGAAATACCTTCTACTGACCCACAACAGCAACACCTTCTACTGACCCACAACAGGAAATACCTTCTACTGACCCACAACAGGAAATAACTTCCACTAAGGAAATACCAAGGCAGAATGTGTCTAATCTACAGCAGATAGTGGATGCGTCCTAAATATGAAAAAGGCCATTTGGTAACCAGAGACAGTGTCTCTGGGGAGGGGATAAGGACATGTATAGCAGTGGTGTGTGTTGGTAAGAGTTGTGGGTTTAGTTCCTGCAGGAATTATACACATATACAAAATATAGACTCACTAAACTGTAAGAGGCTTTGGATGAAAGCATATTTGGTTTCAATGTTTTGATACGGCAGTTGCAATCATTTACCACTAGATGGCGACATCGATCAACTCGTTTGTAAGGAGGTAAAACTCACACTGACTACATGTATTGTACATCTACAAGCTACTATACCACAACATACAAACAACCATAGCCAGTCACAGATTATATTAACGTAATGTATGTTGTGTAATTTTATCCATTTTACAAAGCCTTGGGATGTATATGCTGTAATCAGCATTTACTATCTGATACAGAAGAGACAGAATCACAGCTGCATGGTAACGTCGGACCAAGGGAGACAGAATCACAGCAGAACCTCATATAAAAATGTAGATGAGAGTCTCTGGTTCATATAAACCACCTGTCATAGTGGTTTGAGGATCTACCTGACAGGTAAGTTCCATAGCTGTTGGGACATCAGAAGTCACCACTGTTAAAATGGATTGTAGGTTTACAGTCTTAGTCCCTCCATTAAGCGATTGCCTTGAGCAAACACAGACTGCACCGTCTTCCAACTGTCTGCATAGCACATGAACCTGGTACAGCATTGTCTTGCGTCAGATAGTGATAGTGACAACACGTCGTGTCATAATAGCAGAGCTGTCAGAAGATTGTCATGCCAGGTTGAGTTTATCCCACAGAGCTGTCAGAAGATTGTTATGCCAGGTTGAGTTTATCCCACAGAGCTGTCAGAAGATTGTCATGCCAGGTTGAGTTTATCCCACAGAGCTGTCAGAACACTAGTACTAGCACAAAGTACACTGTTGGTGCTGTATAGATTAGGTGTAGCCTGTTGGTGCTGTATAGATTAGGTGTAGTATGTTGGTGCTGTATAGATTAGGTGTAGCCTGTTGGTGCTGTATAGATTAGGTGTAGTCTGGTGGTGCTGTATAGATTAGGTGTAGCCTGTTGGTGCTGTATAGATTAGGTGTAGTATGTTGGTGCTGTATAGATTAGGTGTAGTCTGTTGTGCCAGGTCTGTTGGTGCTGTATAGATTAGGTGTAGTCTGTTGGTGCTGTATAGATTAGGTGTAGTCTGTTGGTGCTGTATAGATTAGGTGTAGTCTGGTGGTGCTGTATAGATTAGGTGTAGCCTGTTGGTGTTGTATAGATTAGGTGTAGTCTGTTGGTGCTGTATAGATTAGGTGTAGTCTGGTGGTGCTGTATAGATTAGGTGTAGTCTGTTGGTGCTGTATAGATTAGGTGTAGTATGTTGGTGCTGTATAGATTAGGTGTAGTCTGTTGGTGTTGTATAGATTAGGTGTAGTCTGTTGGTGTTGTATAGATTAGGTGTAGTCTGTTGTCCCAGGTCTGTTGGTGCTGTATAGATTAGGTGTAGTCTGTTGGTGCTGTATAGATTAGGAGTAGTCTGTTGTCCCAGGTCTGTTGGTGCTGTATAGATTAGGTGTAGTCTGTTGGTGCTGTATAGATTAGGTGTAGTCTGTCTGTTGGTGCTGTATAGATTAGGTGTAGTCTGTTGGTGCTGTATAGATTAGGTGTAGTCTGTCTGTTGGTGCTGTATAGATTAGGTGTAGTCTGTTGTCCCAGGTCTGTTGGTGCTGTATAGATTAGGTGTAGCCTGTTGGTGCTGTATAGATTAGGTGTAGTGTGTTGGTGCTGTATAGATTAGGTGTAGTCTGTTGGTGCTGTATAGATTAGGTGTAGTGTGTTGGTGCTGTATAGATTAGGTGTAGTGTGTTGGTGCTGTATAGATTAGGTGTAGTCTGTTGGTGCTGTATAGATTAGGTGTAGTCTGTTGGTGCTGTATAGATTAGGTGTACTCTGTTGTCCCAGGTCTGTTGGTGCTGTATAGCCAACTCCTATGCATAAACAATGATGATAGGAGTTGGATTTACAGCACAACTAGACCTGAGACAACAGGGTACATGACTCAACCATCTTCAATAACAGCTCCCCTCTGTCCCTCCCCTGTTTATAAATGTCCCTAAAGTTGAATAAAACACACAGAGAGTTGGGTGAACGTTAGCATCAGACTATATATTAGGCTTCTAAACTAGGGTTCATCATCAATAATAAAATGGGTTGTTTGGACCCTGAATGCTGATTAGTTGAAAGCCCCACTCAGGTAATTCCTCCCATCCTATCCAATCATTATCTTCATACTGTTGTAATACCTCCCATCCTATATTAGCGTTATCTTCATACTGTTGTAATACCTCCCATCCTATCTAATCATTATCGTCATACTGTTGTACTGTTGTAATACCTCCCATCCTATCTAATCATTATCGTCATACTGTTGTACTGTTGTAATACCTCCCATCCTATCTAATCATTATCTTCATACTGTTGTAATACCTCCCATCCTATCTAATCATTATCTTCATACTGTTGTAATACCTCCCATCCTATCTAATCACTATCTTCATACTGTTGTACTGTTGTAATACCTCCCATCCTATCTAATCATTATCTTCATACTGTTGTAATTCCTCCCATCCTATATTAGCGTTATCTTCGTACTGTTGTAATACCTCCCATCCATTCTAATCATTATCGTCATACTGTTGTAATACCTCCCATCCATTCTAATCATTATCGTCATACTGTTGTAATACCTCCCATCCGTTCTAATCATTATCTTCATACTGTTGTAATGTTGTAATACCTCCCATCCTATCTAATCATTATCTTCATACTGTTGTAATTCCTCCCATCCTATCTAATCATTATCGTCATACTGTTGTAATACCTCCCATCCTATCTAATCATTATCATCATACTGTTGTAATACCTCCCATCCTATCTAATCATTATCTTCATACTGTTGTAATTCCTCCCATCCTATATTAGCGTTATCTTCATACTGTTGTAATTCCTCCCATCCATTCTAAGCATTATCTTCGTACTGTTGTCTATACTGTCAGCGGTGTTGTCAGTTGTAATCTTGTACCCATTCATTTGAAATCCATTCTTAGATCTGCTATTGCCAGCTCAAAAGAGAAGCCCACTGTGGTTTTCTCACCCAGTGCTTTAAAGTTCAAATGTGAATTCCATATTCTTTAATAGCCCCCTCGGTTTTCAAATCACGTAGAGGGCTTTTGAGCTGTTGCACTATAGCAACCACAGCCCATGTTAGTCAGTTTATAACATTCCATCATCGTTACTCAGAGTTCCTCATACTGACATTGGCAGCGGCCTCAGGCACATATACTACTAACCTTAATTCCAATTTCTATTCTTCCTATATTACTAATAGGGATAGACCAAATGGGACAGTTCTATGTAATCTTATAGCCATACCAACTATATCAATATCAACCATCAGACAGGGCCTGTAACCTCCGATTGAATGTAGCTTGTTTGAGTTGGAGACCACATGTGACTTTAAACATCGTAAAAGACTTGATTGGTTGATGCATCTGAACATTAGGCGCTTACTTCCTGAACTGGATAACATCACTTCCTGAAGTGGATTACATCACTTCCTGAAGAGGATTACATCAAGATCTGGGTTGACGAATCCAGACATTCTGGTATTGACTGAAACTTGGTTCTCTGGGGACATTCTGGACTCTGATATTAATATGGAGGGTTATCATGGTTCTAAACGACATCATAACCGCCATCGATAAGAGACATTACTGTGCAGCCATATTCATCGACCTGGCCAAGGCTTTCAACTCTGTCAATCACAACATTCTTATTGGCAGACTCGACAGCCTTGGTTTCTCAAATGAATGCCTCGCCTGGTTCACCAACTACTTCTCTGATAGAGTTCAGTGGGCCAAATCGGAGGGCCTGTTGCCCGGACCTCTGTCAGTCTATGGGGGTGCCACAGGGTTCAATTCTCGGGCGACTCTCTTTTCTGTATACATCAATGATGTTGCTCTTGCTGCTGGTGATTCTCTGATCCACCGCTACGCAGACGACACCATTCTGTATACTTCTGGCCCCTCCTTGGAAACTGTGTTAACTAACCTCCAGATGAGCTTCAATGCCATACAACTCTCCTTCCGTGGCCTTCAACTGCTCTTAAATGCAAGTACAACTAAATGCATGCTATTCAATCGATCACTGCCCGCACCTGCTCGCACGTCCAGTAACACTACTCTGGGACGGCTCTGACTTAAAATATGCGGACAACTACAAATACCTGGGTGTCTGGTTAGACTGTAAACTCTCCTTCCAGACTCACATTAAGCATCTCCAATCCAAAAATCTAGAATCGGCTTCCTATATCGCAACAAAGCATCCTTCACTCATGTTGCCAAACAAACCCTCGTAAAACTGACCATCCTACCGATCCTGTACACTCTCGTTGGTTGGCCCTCGCTTCATACTTGTCGCCAAACCCACTGGCTACAGGTTATCTACAAGTCTCTGCTAGGTAAAGCCCCGCCTTATCTCAGCTCACTGGTCACCATAGCAGCACCCACTCGTAGCACACGCTCCAGCAGGTACATCTCACTGGTCACCCCCAAAGCCAATTCCTCCTTTGGTCGTCTTTCCTTCCAGTTCTCTGCTGCCCATGACTGGAACGAATTGCAAAAATCTCTGAAGCTGGAGACTCACATCTCCCTCACTAGCTTTAAGCACCAGCTGTCAGAGGAGCTTACAGATCACTGCACCTGTACAAAGCTCATCTGTAAACAGCCCATCTATCTACCTACCTCATCCCCATACTGGTATTTATTTATTTATTTTGCTCCTTTGCACCCCAGTATCTCTACCTGCACATTCATCTTCTGCCGATTGTGGGGGGGGGGTTCTTACTGTACGTCTGTTGATAGGGTGGGGGGGGGGGGGTTCTTACTGTACGTCTGTTGATAGGGTGGGGGGGTTCTTACTGTACGTCTGTTGATAGGATGAGGGGGTTATTACTGTACGTCTGTTGATAGGGTGGGGGGGTTCTTACTGTACGTCTGTTGATAGGATGAGGGGGTTATTACTGTACGTCTGTTGATAGGGTGGGGGGGGGTTCTTACTGTACGTCTGTTGATAGGGTGGGGGGGTTCTTACTGTACGTCTGTTGATAGGGTGGTGCCCTATCTGTACGTCTGTTGATAGTGTGGGGGGGGGTTCTTACTGTACGTCTGTTGATAGGATGAGGGGGTTATTACTGTACTGTAGGTCTGCGATCCAACTGGCCCCCTATAACCTACATAGTGCACTACTGTTGACGAGGGCCCATAGGAACACAGACTAGGCATTGAGTTGAATGTATATTTATTATCATGTGGATGGAATTCTCTCTTTAATTTAGTCAGGTGTTGGACAAGGTGATTTGGTCAGTGACAGACCCAGGAAGATCAGCCATGTTTTGGACAATGTGATTTGGTCAGTGACGGACCCAGGAACATCAACCAGGTGTTGGACAAGGTGATTTGGTCAATGACGGACCCAGGAAGAGTAGCTACTGCTTTAGAAGTAGCTAATGGGGATCCTAATAAAATAGAGTTCAATTAGATGCTGAGTCCTGCATAAAGTTAGCAGTCAATTAGAGTGACGTATCCCTTTAAGTCCTAGGTATCAGTTCCAGAACCAAGGGCAACGCATCATAAAAGCTCTACGAACAGCTCTAGGTCTGCCATATGTTTTGGACAGTTCAATAACACGTTCATAAAATGCAGGAGACACTTCTAGGCAAGTCTCAGGTGTTATCCTATCCATGGTTGATCTTGATTTGAACACTCTTGTTGCTGAGAATTTTCCTGCCCAGCAGGAAATGCAAACTTGTAGAGTATTCCCGTTTTAAAAAAGGCTTCTAAAGTTTGTAATTTCCACTTATAACAATGTCAGACTTGATTTTCCCTAAAGATACATTTAATTATAATCCACGTCCTGCTAAAGCAGGATTATTTTCCTGCTTTAGCAAACTGAATAAAAAGACTTTACTGAGTTACAGTTCATAAGGAAATCAGTCTTTTATAAATTCATCAATCTATGGATTTCACATGACTGGGAATACAAATATGCATCTGTAGGTCAGGTACCTTTAAAAAATAAAATAAAAGGTAGGGGCGTGGACCAGAAAACCAGTCAGTATCTGGTGTGACCACCATTTGCCTCATGAAGCGTGACACATCTCCTTCACATAGAGTTGCTCAGGATGTTGATTGTGGTCTGTGGAATGTTGTCCCACTCCTCTTCAATGGCTGTGCAAAAACTGAGAGCCAAGCTTTATAGCAAAACCTCCTTTTCAATTTACTTGTTTATTAGGATCCCCATTAGCATAGAGGCAGCTACTCTTCCTGGTTTCCACATCTCAGAGTTGTTCAAAATAAGGGGCCCCAATAACGCTGCTCTTTTTCCACAGCCCCTCTGCCTCCAATACTGGGTTTACTGGGAGTTGAATTCATAACTCAAATAAATAAAAAACAAAAATAGATTTTGTGCTACATCAGGTTTTTTAGACAGACAGCAGTCTTCTTTTCAGGGAGACTGGTTTAACAATGAGCTATTTGTATATATGCCATCTAGCAGGCACTTTGATCCAGAATGACTTAGTTCATATATTTTACTATACAGTATTCAGACGCCTTAACTTCTTCCACATTTTGTTATGTTACATCCTTATTTTAGAATGGATTTTTTTTTAAATCTCCTCAACCATCTACACACAATACCCCATAATGACAAAGTGAAAACAGGTTTTTGGCATTACCATATAATGTTGTATGTTCTCTATAGTTATGTACTTGAAAATGTAAAAAACAAAAACATTTTGAACAGTAATACAATGTTTCATTGGATCAGTCAAAAACTTTGCACATACACTGCAGCCATCTAGTGGCCACAATCTAAATTGCACTTAGACTCTTAAGTGATATAATGGCTTTTCTCTTGAATTAAAAAAAATGGAATAAAAAAATAAATAGAAAAGGCATGTTTTTTCTTTGTATTATCTTTTACCAGATCTATTGTGTTATATTCTCCTACATTCCCTTCACATTTACACAAATAAATGTGCCGAGTCATTTTAGGAGAATTGTTTTTAAAAAAGGGTCCGATCCTTACACTATAACATCTGATAGCATTTGTACTCTGCTCACACACACAGTGGATAGGCTCGTAGGAAATGATCCAAGCTTATGCTACATACTGTACATATTTTAAGAGGGATTAAATAATTAATTCAACGCTGCAGCCGCCACCAAGTTAATTAAAGACTCTGCCGGTGTAATTCCTGAGAAATATAACAAATGATGTGAGATAAAAGAGTTGGGCCAAGATCAAAATGGCACCCTATTCCCTATATAGAACACTACTTTAGACCAGAGCCCTATGGCACACTATTCCCTATGAAGTGCACTACTTTAGACCAGAGCCCTATGAAACCCTATTCCCTATATAGTGCACTACTTTAGACCAGAACCCTATGGCACACTATTCCATATTGTCGTGTCTTTGGCTATGCCGGATTAAGCGATATGACATGCTATTCTATAAAATCCTTTCTCCGTAATTAATGTTACCTGATTGAGCTAATCATGTAAATGTAATTAACTGTAATTAACTAGAAAGTCGGAGCACCACAAAATAATATTTATAGAGCTGTTATCTTCCGAATAAACTCTTAAAGACCTAGTAATATTTTACATCAATAGCAGTCAATATTAATCGTCACCTTAATTCAGTCTCATCTGAAAGTTGTAAATTCTTGGTTATCTTCACAAACCCTGGCTAACAAGTTGAAACACGTTGAATCAGCAATACAAAATAGGATTTAATTATTTATTTACTAAATACCTAACTAATCACACAGAATTACATATACACAGAATGAATCATACCTTGATTACAAATTATGTCATAAAGGAAAACGTCCCTAGCGGACAGAACTGGCAGCTGACAGCTGGTTACACAAAAGAAAAGGTGCTGGGTTTGAGTGAAAGAGCGGGAAGACTGAGGAACAAAGGGAGAAGCCATGCTATCGTAAATAGAGTATCTTATGCATTCTAAATTACCACCCATTTGGAAAAGGAAAATAAAATCAATATTTACTCTGAGCTGTGCTTCGGTAGGTTGGTGGTAGATGGAAGGCCGTGTTGCCCAACAGAGTCCTTTGAAGAATGTCTCTGCTGCTAAATTGAATACGTTGTAGTAACGTCGTTGTGTGGTAGACGGGATATCCTGTCTGTTCTTCCCTAGCCCACGTTTGCAGCTGCTGTTGCTAACTCAACGGCTAGGAGGTATCACTTCTGCAGTGAATAAGACTTCAAAGTTCATACCAGAGGTCGTAAATTCCTGAGAAGACCCTGCCACATGGCCACATAGTATAAGAGGCAGAATACATTTTCATAGAGCACAAAGGAATTTCTTCCAGAACTTAGCTTCTTGCGACTCTCAAACGCGGATCCGGGAGCGTAATCATCGTCTCAAACTAATTAGCATAATGCAGCGGCCATAAATATCCCTAGAAAATCTTCCTATTCATGAAAATCACAAATGGAATATATTGAGACACAGCTTAGTTAATCAGATTACAGATAACTCAGATTTTCTAAATATGCCTTTTTTCCAAAAATATTATTTTTGTAGGCGAAATAGCTCCCGTTTGTTCTTCAAGTTTGGCTGAGAAATCGAAAATGCGGTCACTACAACGCCAAACTTTTTTCCAAATTAGCTCCATAATATCGACATAAACATGGCAAACGCTGCGTTTGCATTGAAGCGTTGCAGTGTGTTTTGTGTGGAACATATTAGTAAAAACCTAGGTTAGACCGAAGGTGTATTTGCATCAATCCAGCTTAATACATTCTGCAGTCAAACTTTTTAATTATGCAATGCAACATTTTTACTCAAGATGTGTGCAACAAAAGTTTAGTATTTTCTACATTGTAGAATATTAGTGAAGAATCATGTAGTTACCAAAAAAGTGTTCACTTGAGATTCTTCAAAGTAGCAACCCTTTACCTTGAAGACAGCTTTTCACACTCTTGGCATTCTCTCAACCAGCTTCATGAGATAATCACCTGGAATGCATTTCAATTAACAGGTGTGCCTTGTTAAAAGTTGTTAATGCGTTTGAGCCAATCAGTTGTGTTGTGACAAGGTAGGGGTGGTATACAGAAGATAGCCCTGTTTGGTAAAAGACCATATTATGGCAAGAACAGCTCAAATAAGCAAAGCGAAATGACAGTCCATCATTACTTTAAGACGTGAAGGTCAGTCAATGCGGAACACTTCAAGAACTTTGAAAGTTTCTTCAAGTGCAGTCGCAAAAAGGAGTAGGGTTGATCCAAGCGTTCTGACCTCACAACGGCAGTCAAGCATACAATATAACTGAATAACGTTCCCTAGCTTTCTAGCAAATTCCAGAAACAATTGAGAGAACAGCTCACTCTGACCATTCTACTCTCCCTAGCAGAGCTGGTTAGGCTGTTTTCATGTTATCCAGAGCGTTGGTGACTGTAACTGTGCTGCTGACAACAATTTAATTACACATTTTTTCAATGGGTGTTGAGCGTTCGTAAATTCATCAGTTATTCTGCACTCTGGCAGAATGAGAGTGCTCTGAAATCAGAGTAGATAGCCAGAATTAACAATGTCAATTGAGAACACACAACGACTATACCACTTAGCTAAGAATGACGTGAATAATCAAGTCAATAAACGTTGGGTAGTTAGTTAGATATGCTATTGTTAATATATTGTCTGGCAAGTTCGATGTATTAGTAGCCAACTAACGTTAGGTAACTAGATAACATACCGGTACATACTGCTGTAATGTTATGCGGTTCGTAAGGATAGCGTAGCTAACAAATTGTCAGCCAACATAACGTGTAACGTACACTACTGTTCAAAAGTTTGTGGTCACTTAGAAATGTCCACGAAAACATACATGAAATTAGTTGCAAAATGAATAGGTAAGATAGTCAAGACATTAACAATGTTATAAATCATGATTTTTAATTGAAAAAATTATTGTGTCCTTCAAACTTTGCTTTCGTCAAAGAATCCTCCATTTGCAGCAATTACAGCCTTGCAGACCTTTGCAATTTAGTTGTCAATTTGTTGAGGTAATCTGAAGAGATTTCACCCCATGCTTCCTGAAGCACCTCCCACAAGTTGGATTGGCTTAATGGGCACCTCTTACGTACCATACGGTCAAGCTGCTCCCACAACAACTCAATAGGGTTGAGATCCGGTGAATGTGCTGGCCACTCCATTATAGACAGAATACCAGCTGACTGCTTCTTCCCTAAATAGTTATGGCATAGTTTGGAGCTGTGCTTTGGGTCATGGTCCTGTTGTAGGAGGAAATCTGCTCCAATTAAGCGGCGTCCACAGGGTATGGCATTGCAAAATGGAGTGATAGCCTTCCTTCTTCAAGATCCCTTTTACCCTGTACAAATGGTTTTCTAATGATCAATTAGCCTTTTAATATGATAGACTTAGTTAACACACGGTGGCACTGTGTTAACTAACTCATTAGAAAACCCTTTTGCAATTATGTTAGCACAGCTGAAAACTGTTGTTCTAATTAAAGAAGCAATAAAACTGGCCTTTAGACTAGTTGAGCATCTGCATTTAGTCACAGGAGTGATGGTTGCTGATAATGGGCCTCTGTACGCCTATGTAGATATTCCATAAAAAAATCTGCCGTTTCCTGTTTCAATAGGCATTTACAACATTAACAATATCTACACTTTATTTCTGATCAATTTGATGTTATTTTAATGGACAGGAAATTTGCTTTTCTTTCAAAAACAAGGAAAAAGTGACCACAAACTTTTCAACGGTAACAGCCATGTACTTTATTACATAATTAGTTAAAGCAATGCATTTGTATCGTCTCTCGTCAGACTTCGGCTGTATTTGAAGCCACGCCCATTTTCTGAACAGTTGCATTATGGACCCTAAATGCTCGGAAATAGTGTCCACTGCTTGTATACTTCATATTGTGGCAAATGTTGTATATATCCAAGAACTCCTGGCATACTAAAAATATCCATACTATGTCCAATAAGCATACTACTCAATTGAAGTCCCAAATAGTATGGTTAGTGCAGTTAGTATGAATAATGAAATACCTCATGATGTAAATGGGCCTAAGGCTGAGCTAGCTGTTTCAGCCTAGCTCAGTGTTTTCTGTGGTGGCAGCCAGCGAAACCATAGAGCCTGAGAAGGGTACAAGTTATCAAAGATTTGTATAACTAATCTGAGTTAGACCACAGCCTGTCGTTTCCAATGAGTCATAGTGGGCAGAGCCAAGCACAAGCTTGACTCGTTGCTCATAAGCATTAATATGGAGTTGGTCCCCCCCCTTTGCTGCTATAACAGCCTCCACTCTTCTAGGAAGGCTTTCCACTAGATGTTGGAACATTGCTGCTATAACAGCCTCCAAGCTTGGGAAATCTTTTTGTATCCAAATCCGGCTTTAAACTTCTTCACAACAGTATCTCGGACCTGCCTGGTGTGTTCCTTGTTCTTCATGATGCTCTCTGCACTTTTAACGGACCTCTGAGACTATCACAGTGCAGGTGCATTTATACGGAGACTTGATTACACACAGGTGGATTGTATTTATCATCATTAGTCATTTAGGTCAACATTGGATCATTCAGAGATCCTCACTGAACTTCTGGAGAGAGTTTGCTGCACTGAAAGTAAAGGGGCTGAATAATTTTGCACGGCCAATTTTTCAGTTTTTGATTTGTTAAAAAAGTTTGAAATATCCAATAAATGTCGTTCCACTTCATGATTGTGTCCCACTTGTTGTTGATTCTTCACAAAAAAATACAGTTTTATATCTTTATGTTTGAAGCCTGAAATGTGGCAAAAGGTCGCAAAGTTCAAGGGGGGCGAATACTTTCGCAAGGCACTGTAACTTAGGACATGTCCAGAATAAGTGGGTCAACGTCCCCTCATCCTGCTTGCACCTCTCACACAGTGGTGAGGTGTCCGGGAATATTTTATGCAGTTTTACTTTTGAGTAATGTAACCTGTGTATCACCTTAAACTGTACAAGGTTGTGTCTGGCATTCACTGAACTGTGGTTTATATTCCTGAGAGCTTCTACCCAGTCCTCATCTGAGATTTCTGACCCAAGTTCTTGTTCCCAAGCCCTTTTAATGGTGTCTGTGGATACCTCTATGTGGGCCTGTAGCACATCATACAGTCTAGAGACCGACCCTTTTGAATGGGGCTTGACAAGGATCAAGCTGTCTAATGTTGGACTATTTGGCTTCATGCCATACTGTGGGATATGTGTCCTTACGAAATTCCTGATTTGGAGGTATCTGAAAAAATGTGTTGTTGGCATGTTGAACTTTTCCTGTAGTTGTTGAAATGAAGCTAACTGACCATCTATGTATAGATTACCAATTTTTGTGAGCCCCTTCACCCTCCACTGTGAAAACACCACATCATCCAATGCGGGGTGGAAAGCATGATTCAGGCAAATCGGGCTGTCAATGTATACAGTGGGTATGTTAAGAAAATACCTAATCTGTTTCCAGATCCTAAGCGTATGACAAATGACTGGGTTAGAGTCATAAGTGGATTTTTTCACATATGATGGGCTATTAACAAGTGCAGGGAGTGAGGAACATTGACAGGAGGCCTGCTCAATCAAAAGCCATGAAGGCATATCCTTCTGTCTCATCGCAGGTAAGCTTTCCCTCCAGAAAGACACAATGTTCAGATTAGCAGCCCAATAATACAGTTTAAAGTGAGGAAGGCCAAAGCCCCCCTATATTTTGTACTTGCATAAATGCTTCTTTGAAATTCTGGCTGCCTTGTTATCCCATAAAAATGGAGTTACTATTGAATCCAGTTTCTTAAAATAGCTTTGTGGTATGAAATTGGGTAGACATTGGAAGAGGTAGAGAAACCTGGGTAGGACAACCATTTTAATAGCGTTTATACGACCAACCAAGAGATAGGCAGAGTTTTCCAAAAATCTATATTTTGTTTAAGCTGATATATTTTCATGTCCCAATTCGCTTTCAATAGCTGATCAAGGTCTCTTGTCACTACAATGCCAAGGCTTGTGAACTTGTCCCTCACTGTTCTAAACGGGGTAGATTGCAGAAATTGCATATCCACAGGACGTGATATTGGCATCAACTCACTCATAAACTCAGTTTATCTTGTAGCCAGAGAAGGAGCCAAATGTGTTTATCAAGTTAAGTAGGGGTGGAAGAGAAGTTTTAGGCTTGGACAAAAACAAAAGAACATCGTCTGCATATAGGGACATTTTGTGCTGTGTGTCCTTTATTTTAACAGAAGCTATATCGGCACATGCCCGAATGCGAGTAGCAAGGTTCCATGGCTATAGCGAAGAGAGCAGGCAAAATAGGGCACCCCTGTCGGCACCTCTTGAACAAGCTGAATGACTGCGACATTTCTTGATTGGTTACCACAGACGCCATTGGGTGTGCATAAATAATTCTTATCCAATTAATAAATTCCTTTCCGAACCCGAAGTGCTCCAGAACCGACATCATATATTTCCACTCAATCCGATCAAACTCCTTCTCTGCATCAAGAGCTATTACCACTGCCTCAACCTTCTCTGCATCTAATGCTATTACCACTGCCTCAACCTTCTCTGCATCAAGAGCTATTACCACTGCCTCAACCTTCTCTGCATCAAGAGCTATTACCACGGCCTCAACCTTCTCTGCATCAAGAGCTATTACCACTGCCTCAACCTTCTCTGCATCAAGAGCTATTACCACTGCCTCAACCTTCTCTGCATCAAGAGCTATTACCACTGCCTCAACCTTCTCTGCATCAAGAGCTATTACCACTGCCTCAACCTTCTCTGCATCAAGAGCTATTACCACGGCCTCAACCTTCTCTGCATCAAGAGCTATTACCACTGCCTCAACCTTCTCTGCATCAAGAGCTATTACCACGGCCTCAACCTTCTCTGCATCAAGAGCTATTACCACTGCCTCAACCTTCTCTGCATCAAGAGCTATTACCACTGCCTCAACCTTCTCTGCATCAAGAGCTATTACCACTGCCTAAACCTTCTCTGCATCAAGAGCTATTACCACTGCCTCAACCTTCTCTGCATCAAGAGCTATTACCACTGCCTCAACCTTCTCTGCATCAAGAGCTATTACCACTGCCTCAACCTTCTCTGCATCAAGAGCTATTACCACTGCCTCAACCTTCTCTGCATCAAGAGCTATTACCACTGCCCCAACCTTCTGTGCATCAAGAGCTATTACCACGGCCTCAACCTTCTCTGCATCAAGAGCTATTACCACTGCCTCAACCTTCTCTGCATCAAGAGCTATTACCACTGCCTCAACCTTCTCTGCATCAAGAGCTATTACCACTGCCTCAACCTTCTCTGCATCAAGAGCTATTACCACTGCCTCAACCTTCTCTGCATCAAGAGCTATTACCACGGCCTCAACCTTCTGATCATGGTACATTATGTTGAAAAGACGTCTCAGATTGTAGTGTATATGTCGGCCCAGGATAAAACCTTTCTGGTCAGGGTGTATGATGTCGGGCTTTCAGGGTTTTGTTGTCATTTTTTAACATTGCGCACTGTTTCTCTATGTCCTGTAGCCTGGCCTCGTGATCGACTGTCGATTGCTCAACCTCATGCACCCTTCTCTGAGTTGCCTTCACAGTTTCGGCCAAAGTCCCAATACTCTTTGAGATATCAGCCAACCTTGTGTCCACCTTCTTGCTTAGTGAGTTTATGGCAGCCAGTATGTCACTTTGCGTAGGCTCTGTGGGGATCTCTTGGACGCTAGCCTCTTCAGCTAACTCCTCGTGGGTTGGCGACGTTGAAATTGGTTCGCTGTGTATCTCATTCAGGTTATCTTGTTTAGCGCTCCCTTTTCTGGTGCCTTTTCCCTTTGTCATATTTGTTTGAAGATATAGGTCGTGAGAGGTTAAGATAAATGCTAATTTGTTTCAAAATGGAGCGGAGCTCTAGCAAAGCACGTCTTACACCATAGCACGCTCTCTAGCGCCCCCCTATTGTTGCTCTTGAAGTATTTTTATATTTTCCTCTGGATTTTCATGCTATGGTTTGAATGTGAGGCTGGAGGGAGGGGAGGTTTGGATGTGAGGCTGGAGGGAGGGGAGGTTTGGATGTGAGGCTGGAGGGAGGGGAGGTTTGGATGTGAGGCTGGAGGGAGGGGAGGTTTGGATGTGAGGCTGGAGGGAGGGGAGGTTTGGATGTGAGGCTGGAGGGAGGGGAGGTTTGGATGTGAGGCTGGAGGGAGGGGAGGTTTGGATGTGAGGCTGGAGGGAGGGGAGGTTTGAATGTGAGGCTGGAGGGAGGGGAGGTTTGGATGTGAGACTGGAGGGAGGGGAGGTTTGGATGTGAGGCTAGAGGGAGGGGAGGTTTGGATGCGAGGCTGGAGGGAGGGGAGGTTTGGATGTGAGGCTGGAGGGAGGGGAGGTTTGGATGTGAGGCTGGAGGGAGGGGAGGTTTGGATGTGAGACTGGAGGGAGGGGAGGTTTGGATGTGAGGCTGGAGGGAGGGGAGGTTTGGATGTGAGGCTGGAGGGAGGGGAGGTTTGAATGTGAGGCTGGAGGGAGGGGAGGTTTGGATGTGAGACTGGAGGGAGGGGAGGTTTGGATGTGAGGCTGGAGGGAGGGGAGGTTTGGATGTGAGGCTGGAGGGAGGGGAGGTTTGGATGTGAGGCTGGAGGGAGGGGAGGTTTGGATGTGAGACTGGAGGGAGGGGAGGTTTGGATGTGAGGCTGGAGGGAGGGGAGGTTTGGATGTGAGGCTGGAGGGAGGGGAGGTTTGAATGTGAGGCTGGAGGGAGGGGAGGTTTGGATGTGAGACTGGAGGGAGGGGAGGTTTGGATGTGAGGCTGGAGGGAGGGGAGGTTTGGATGTGAGGCTGGAGGGAGGGGAGGTTTGGATGTGAGGCTGGAGGGAGGGGAGGTTTGGATGTGAGACTGGAGGGAGGGGAGGTTTGGATGTGAGGCTGGAGGGAGGGGAGGTTTGGATGTGAGGCTGGAGGGAGGGGAGGTTTGAATGTGAGGCTGGAGGGAGGGGAGGTTTGGATGTGAGACTGGAGGGAGGGGAGGTTTGGATGTGAGGCTGGAGGGAGGGGAGGTTTGGATGTGAGGCTGGAGGGAGGGGAGGTTTGGATGTGAGGCTGGAGGGAGGGGACGTTTGGATGCAAGGCTGGAGGGAGGGGAGGTTTGGATGCGAGAATGGGGGGAGGGGAGGGTTGGATGTGAGGCTGGAGGGAGAGGAGGTTTGGATGTGAGGCTGGAGGGAGGGGAGGTTTGGATGTGAGGCTGGAGGGAGGGGAGGTTTGAATGTGAGGCTGGAGGGAGGGGAGGTTTGGATGTGAGGCTGGAGGGAGGGGAGGTTTGAATGTGAGGCTGGAGGGAGGGGAGGTTTGGATGTGAGGCTGGAGGGAGGGGAGGTTTGAATGTGAGGCTGGAGGGAGGGGAGGTTTGGATGTGAGACTGGAGGGAGGGGAGGTTTGGATGTGAGGCTGGAGGGAGGGGAGGTTTGGATGTGAGGCTGGAGGGAGGTGAGGTTTGGATGCGAGCCTGGAGGGAGGGGAGGTTTGGATGCGAGGCTGGAGGGAGGGGAGGGTTGGATGTGAGGCTGGAGGGAGGGGAGGTTTGGATGCGAGGCTGGAGGGAGGGGAGGGTTGGATGTGAGACTGGAGGGAGGGGAGGTTTGGATGTGAGGCTGGAGGGAGGGGAGGTTTGGATGTGAGGCTGGAGGGAGGGGACGTTTGGATGCAAGGCTGGAGGGAGGGGAGGTTTGGATGCGAGAATGGGGGGAGGGGAGGGTTGGATGTGAGGCTGGAGGGAGGGGAGGTTTGGATGTGAGGCTGGAGGGAGGGGAGGTTTGGATGTGAGGCTGGAGGGAGGGGAGGTTTGGATGCGAGACTGGAGGGAGGGGACGTTTGGATGCAAGGCTGGAGGGAGGGGAGGTTTGGATGTGAGGCTGGAGGGAGGGGAGGTTTGGATGCGAGGCTGGAGGGAGGGGAGGTTTGGATGCGAGGCTGGAGGGAGGGGAGGTTTGGATGTTATTTTTATAACTCTCCCTTGCGTCATGCAGCCCTTCCTCTGGGTAACCCCGCTGTCTGAAACACTCTTCCAGACAGACCGTATGTTTGACGTAGTCACTCTACAAATCCTACATATATGACTTTATTGGCTCATGGGGAGGCTGTTTTTCTAGGGGTGGAAGCTGTCTCCGCGTAACAGGGAATTCCTGTCCGTCGATTTCCTGTATAGATCCCATGCTCTTACTAACAGAGTCCCATAGGAGCTCATTAGACCTTCACCCCAACCTGTAGCCCTGAGAGGAGCTCTCAACGATCCCTACCAGTGCTCCGCTGGGCTGGGGTTTCCACCTCTCTCTCTACCAGCTTTAACCTAGATCTATCAAACCTCATTAGCTATATTTAAGTGCTTTTTATTTTCAACCAGTTTTAATGGGGCCTTGTATAGCTCAGTTGGTAGAGTGTGGCACTTCCAAAGCCAGGGTCCTGGGTTCAATTCCTGCTTCACTTCCAAAGCCAGGGTTGTGGGTTCAATTCATGTATCACTTTCAAAGCCAGGGTCACAAGTTCAAATCCTGCTTGGGGTCACTTATTCTTCATTGTCTGCTCTCACTGTGCTGAGAGTCTCTGTGGATAAAAGCCTATGTTATATATATTATTAATAGTATTGTTGAAATTTGCTTTGCAGATGTGCATTTTTCTATCAAAAACTATTGCAATTTTCCCTCATTGTTATCTTAGCTTTCAGTGTTTTGCATTTTATACAAACCTCTTGTGGATGTTACCCTTGGCAGCTACATGAGTCGCTACCTTACCCCAGTTCCTTCAATCAAAAGTTAGCTGACAACCATTAGAAGCTGTTTACAGAAACAAGCCCTACTCTACAGGGAAATGCCTCTTCATTCCACACTTCTACTATCATCTTCACAAACTCTCTGATGTTGCTCAGCAGTGTGTGTGTGTGTGTGTGTGTGTGTGTGTGTGTGTGTGTGTGTGTGTGTGTGTGTGTGTGTGTGTGTGTGTGTGTGTGTGTGTGTCTGTGTGTGTTTGGGTGTGTGTGTGTGTGTGTGTGTGTGTGTGCTTTGAAGTGTGTTTTTTTTTATCTCATTCCTTTTCATTCTGTCTCCCATGTTATATCTTATTGATAAATGTCTTCATTTCTTTAAAAAGTTATTACTTAAATTGTTCACCCTCTTTTCTTAATATCTTATTTTGGGAAAAGAGAGAGAAAGCCTTTATGTATATTATGTATAATATTGGCTGTGTCCCAAATGGGCCCATATTCTCTATATACTATGCATATAGGGCACTACAACTCTATGGCCCAGGTCATAGTGGTGCACGATATAGGGAATAGGGTACCGTTGAGAACACAGAAACACTTTTCCTCTTCTAAAAAATATTTAAGAGCGATGATTATGAACCCCGTTATGTAAGAGATGATCCTGAATACCTGGAAGATGGTGTATAGGTGTAACCGTTTAGCTTCCGTCCCTCTCCTCACCCCTACCTGGGCTCGAACCAGGGACCCTCTGCACACATTGACAACAGCCACCCCCCGAAGCATCGTTACCCATCGCGCCACAAAAGCCACGTCTCTTGCAGAGCAAGGGGAACAACTACTTCAAGGTCTCAGAGCGAGTGACACATCACCCGATTGAAACGCTATTAGCGAGGACCACCGCTAACTAGCTAGCCATTTCACATCGGTTACATAAGGGAACAGACCTGCCTGCTATCCTTTGTCTCTCTCCTCCCGGTTTTCTCTCTCATCTCCTCTCTCTGTCTCTCTGTTTTCCCCTGTATTGAAAATGAAATACATAAATCTCGAATTTACATAAGTATTCACACCCCTGAGTCAATACTTTGTAGATGCTCCTTTGGCAGTGATATCAGCTATGAGTCTTTCTGGGTAAGACTCTAAGAGCTTTGCACACCTGGATTGTGTAACATTTGCCCATTTATTATTTTCAAAATTCTTCAAGATCAAGTTGGTTGTTGATGGCCTCATAATAATAAAAAGAAGAACCCAACTTTTTGGGGGCGGAAGGTCGATTTAATTGTCTCTTTTTGTCAATGATTTACACAAAATACTTTAATGTCTAAGTGGAAGACAAATTCTAACATTGCTAAAAGCAAATGCATGAAAAATAAACCACTAATATCTTGATTAGATAAGTATTCAACTCTCTGAGTTGTTAGAATCACCTTTGGCAGCGATTACAGATGCGTGTCTTTCTGAGTCTCTAAGAGCCACATCTGGATTGTGCAGTATTTGCCCATTATTCTTTTCACAATTCTTCAAGCTCTGTGAAATTATTTTTTGATCATTGCTAGACAACCATTTTCAGGTCTTGCCATAGAGTTTCAAGCTGATTTAAGTCAAAACTGTACCTCAGCAACTCAGGAACATTCACTGTCTTCTTGGTAAGCAACTCCAGTGTAGATTGGGCCTTGTGTATTAGGTTATTGTCCTGCTGAAAGGTGAATTAATCTCCCAGTGTCTGGTGGAAAGCAGACTGAACCAGGTTTTCCTCTAGAATTTTGCCTGTGCTTAGCTCCATTCCATTACTTTTTTTATCCTGAAAAACTCCCCAGTTTTTAACGATTACAAGCATAACCATAACATGATGCAGCCATCACCATGCTTGAAAATTTGGAGCTTGGTATTCAGTAATGTGTTCTATTGGATTTGCCCCCAAACATTACACTTTGTTTTCAGGACAAAAAGCTAATTGCTTTGCCACATTTTTTGCAGTATTACTTTAGTGCTTTTTTTAAAAACAGGATGCATGTTTTAGAATATTTGTATTCTGTACAGGCTTTCTTCTTTTCACTCTGTCAATGAGGTATTTGGGTGGCAGCGTAGCCTAGTGGTTAGAGCGTTGGACTAGTAACTGAAAGGTTGCAAGTGGAATCCCCTGGTACAAATCTGTTGTTCTGAACAAGGCAGTTCCTAGGCTGTCATTGAAAATAAGAATTTGTTCTTAACTGACTTGCCTACTTAAATAAAGGTATGACTTTTTTTTTTATTGTCGAGTAACTACAAGGTTGTTGATCCATCCTCAGTTTTCTGTCACAGCCATTAAACTCTAACTGTTTAAAGTCACCATTGGCCTCATGGTGAAATAGCTGAGCGGTTTCCTTCCTCACCGGCAACTGAGTTAGGAAGGACACCTGTATCTTTGTAATGACTGGGTGAATTGATGCACCATACCAAGTGTAATTAATAACTTCATAACTTTGCTCAAAAGGATATTCAATGTACATGTTTTTTTTTTCATCTACCTATAGGTGCGCTTCTTTGTGAGGCATTGGAAAACCTCCCTGGTCTTTGTGGTTGAATCTGTGTCTGAAATTCACTGCTCGACTGAGGGACCGTACACTTATCTGTATGTGTGGGGTACAGAGATGAGATAGTCATTGAAAAATCATGTTAAACACTATAGTTCCACACAGAGTGAGTCCATGCAACTTGTGAATCGCTAAGCAAGTCTGTTTCTCCTGTTGTTATGTAAAATGGCGCTGGAGAGGATGGCAGACGTTTTATGTGCCCCCAGCTGATTGTGTTTTTTTGTTTGTTCATTTGCGTTGTTTGTATTTATTCTTCTACTTATTTTTTTACTTATTTTGTTGCCGCTATGACCGAAAATAACTTCTATACATCAGGACTGCGATTATTCACCACGGATGAACAGAATCCTCTTTTGCCTTTCACGACTCTGACGAGCCCGACTCGAACGATACGCTGCTTACTCGGGAACAGGCCCTGATCCCTGTGATCTGTGTGAAGAGTAGGCGGAGAAAGAGGGGATGAAGGTTGGGCTGCATTCTGAGAATTCGTAGATGATCGAATAAATGCCCACTTCCCTCCATTCTGCTAGCAAATGTGCAATCTTTGGACAATAAAATCGACGAGTTACCCGGAAGATTAAACTACCAACGGGACAAAAATGTAACATCTTATGCTTCACAGAGGCGTCTGGTAAGACAAGGGGCAGCAGTCTGTGTATTTTTGTAAACAACAGCTGGTGCACAATATCTCAAGGAAGTCTCAAGCTATTGCTCGCCTGAGGTGGAGTATCTCATGATAAGCTGTAGACCACACTATCTACCGAGAGTGTTCTCATCTGTATTCTTTGTAGCTGTTTTACATACCACCTCATTCAGAGGCTGGCACTAAGTCAGCATTGAATAAGCTGTATTCTGCCATAAGCAAACAAGAAAACGCAGAGGCTACTAGTAGCCGAGGACTTTCATGCAGGGAAACTTCCATCAGTTTTAACAAATTTCAGCATGTTAAATGTGCACCCAGAGGAAAATAAACTCTGGACCACCTTTACTCCACACACACAGACGCATACAAAGCTCGCCCTCACCCTCCATTTGGCAAATCTGACCATAATTCTATCCCCCTGATTACTGCTTACAAGCAAAAATTAAAGCAGGAAGCACCCGTGACTAGATCAATAAAAAAGTGGTCAGAGGAAGCAGATGCTAAGCTACAGGTGTCACGCCTTGGTCATAGTGTTTTGTGTTTTCGTTATATATTTTGGTCAGGCCAGGGTGTGACATGGGTTTGTGTGTTGTGTTTCGTATTGGGGTTTTATAGGATTTGGGATTGCTATGATTAGGGGTGTGTCTAGTTGGGCTTGGCTGCCTGAGGCGGTTCTCAATCTGGAGTCAGGTGATTCTCGTTGCCTCTGATTGGGAACCGTATTTAGGTAGACTGAGTTTCGCTTTGTGTTTCGTGGGTGATTGTTCCTGTCTCTGTGTAGTGTTCACCAGATAGGCTGTAATAAGTTTCACGTTCCGTTTGTTGTTTTTGTATTTATAAGTTATTTCATGTATCGCCGTTTTCTTTATTAAAGATCACGATTAACCACCACGCTGCATTTCGGTCCGACTCTCTTTCGACAAACGAAGAACGCCGTTACAGAATCACCCACCACATACGGACCGAGCGGCATGGTAACAGGCAGGAAAAGCGAAAGGAGGACGTTATGGACAGCAATGGCATGGAGTATACGACGTGGGAAGAAATCGACAGGTGGGCGGCCGACCCAGAGAGAGTGCAGGAGCCCGCCTGGGATTCGCTAGATCAGTGCGAAGAAGGCTATAGGCGAATGGAGTTGGAGGAACAGACACGGCGGCGCAGAGCGAAACCCGAGAGTCACCCCAAAAAATGTATTGGTGGGGGGCTCAGAGGGAGAGTGGCTGAGTCAGGAGATGGACCTGAGCCAACTCTCCTTGTTTATCATGAGGAGCCAAGGAGAAGACCAGAACCAGAGCCGGTGTTAGAGGTGAGCGAAGCAGAGACTGTGAAGGAGTTAATGGGGCAAGTGGAGTGGAGAGTAATGAGGGAGTTGCTAGCTAGGTGCTATAGATATCATATTCGTCCGACGGATCGTGTCGGGGATTTGATGGCACCTGAGTTAGCGCTCCATACTCGTCCTGAGGTGCGTGTTAGTCGGCTGGTGAAGTTGGTGCCAGCCTCACGCACCAGGCCTCCTGTGCACATCCCTAGCCTTGCACATCCTGTGCCACCTCCACACACCAGTCCTCCGGTAGCAGCTCCCCGCACCAGGCTTCCTGTGCGTGTCCTCGCTCCAGTATCACCAGTGCCCGCACCACGCATCAGGCCTACAGTGCGCCTCGCCTCTCCTGCGCTGTCGGAGTCTCCCGCCTGTTCAGCACAGCCAGAGCCTTCCTGCCCTCCTGCGCTGTCGGAGTCTCCCGCCTGTTCAGCACAGCCAGAGCCTTCCTTCCCTCCTGCGCTGTCGGAGTCTCCCGCCTCTCCAGCGCTGTCGGAGCCTTTCTCCTCTCCTGCGCTGCTGGAGTCTCCCGCCTGTTTAGCGCAGCCAGAGACTTTCTCCTCTCCTGCGCTGCCGGAGCCTCCTGCCTGCATGAAGCAGCCTGAGCTGCCAGTCTGCAGGGAGCTGTCAGTCTGCAAGGAGCTGTCAGTCTGCAAGGAGCTGCCAGTCTGCAGGGTGCTGTCAGCCTGCATGGAGCAGTCAGAGCTGTCAGTCTGCATGAAGCAGCCAGAGATGTCAGTCTGCAAGGAGCTGCCAGTCTGCAAAGGAGCTGCCAGTCTGCAAGGAGCTGTCAGTCTGCAAGGAGCTGTCAGCCTGCATGGAGCAGTCAGAGCTGTCAGTCTGCAAGGAGCTGCTAGTCTGCAGGGAGCTGTCAGTCTGCAAGGAGCTGCCAGTCTGCAAGGAGCTGCCAGTCTGCAAGGAGCTGTCAGTCTGCAAGGAGCTGGCAGCCTGCATGGAGCAGTCAGAGCTGTCAGTCTGCAAGGAGCTGCCAGTCTGCAGGGTGCTGTCAGCCTGCATGGAGCAGTCAGAGCTGTCAGTCTGCATGAAGCAGCCAGAGCTGCCAGTCTGCAAGGAGCTGTCAGCCTGCATGGAGCAGTCAGAGCTGTCAGTCTGCATAGAGCAGCTAGATCCGCCAGTCAGCCATGATCTTCTAGATCTGCCAGTCAACCAGATTCTTCCAGATCAGCCTGTCCACCAGAATCTTCCAGATCTGCTAGTCAACCAGAATCTTCCAGATCTGCTAGTCAACCAGAATCTTCCAGATCTGCTAGTCAACCTGAATCTTCCAGATCCGCCAGCCAGCCAGGATCTACCGGAGCCTACTACCTACCTGAGCTTCATCTCAGTACTGGGCTTCCTCTCAGTACAGGGCTTCCTCTCAGTACTGGGCTTCCCCTCTGTTCCGGGCTGCCCCTCAGTTCCGGGCTGCCCCTCCGTTCCGGGCTGCCCCTCAGTCCCGAGCTGCCCCTCAGTCCCGAGCTGCCTCAGTCCCGAGCTGCCCCTCAGTCCCGAGTTGCCCCTCAGTTCCGAGCTGCCCCTCAGTCCCGAGCTGCCCCTCAGACCCGAGCTGCCCCTCAGTCCCGAGCTGCCCCTCAGTCCCGAGCTGCCCCTCAGTCCCGAGCTGCCCCTCAGTCACGAGCTGCTCCTCAGTTCTGTGGGGTTCTGGGTGAGGACTATTAGGCCATGGTCGGCGGCGAGGGTGGATTATCCCAGGACGCGAAGGGGAGGAACTAGGACATTAATGAAGTGGGGTCCACGTCCCGAGCCGGAGCCGCAACCAAGGACAGACGCCCACCCGGACCCTCCCTATGGTTTTGAGGTGCGTCCGGGAGTCCACACCTTGGGGGGGGGGGGGTTCTGTCACGCCTTGGTCATAGTGTTTTGTGTTTTCGTTATATATTTTGGTCAGGCCAGGGTGTGACATGGGTTTGTGTGTTGTGTTTTGTATTGGGGTTTTATAGGATTCGGGATTGCTATGATTAGGGGTGTGTCTAGTTGGGCTTGGCTGCCTGAGGCGGTTCTCAATCTGGAGTCAGGTGATTCTCGTTGCCTCTGATTGGGAACCCTATTTAGGTAGCCTGAGTTTCGCTTTGTGTTTCGTGGGTGATTGTTCCTGTCTCTGTGTAGTGTTCACCAGATAGGCTGTAATAAGTTTCACGTTCCGTTTGTTGTTTTTGTATTTATAAGTTATTTCATGTATCGCCGTTTTCTTTATTAAAGATCATGATTAACCACCACGCTGCATTTCGGTCCGACTCTCTTTCGACAAACGAAGAACGCCGTTACAACAGGACTATTTTGCTGGCACAGAATATGTTCCGGGATTCCTCCGATGGAATTGAGGAGTACACCACATCAGTCAACGTCATCCCCTCATTGACTGTACGTACATACCCCAACCAGAAGCCATGGATTACAGGCAACATCCACACTGAGCTAAAGGCTAGTGCTGCCGCTTTCAAGGAGTGGGACTCGAATCCAGAAGCTTATAACAAATCCCACTATGCCCTCTGACGAACCATCAAACAGGCAAAGCGTCAATACAGGACTACGATCGAATCATACTACACCGGCTCTGATGCTCGTCGGATGTGGCAGAGTTTGCAAAACATTACACACTACAAAGGGAAGCACAGCCGGGAGCTGCCCAATGACACAAGCATACCAGACGAGCTAAGTAACTTCTATGCTCGCTTCGAGGCAAATAACACTGAAACATGCATGAGAGCACTAGCTGTTTTGGAAGACTGTGTGATCACGCTCATCTAGCCGATGTGAGTAAGACCTTTTAAACAGGCCAACATTTTTAAGGCCACAGGGCCAGACGCATTACCAGGACGTGTACTCCGAGCATGCGCTGACCAACTTGCAAGTGTCTTCACTGACATTTTCAACCTCTCCCTGTTCTACTCTGTAATACCAACATGTTTTAAGCAGACCACCATTGTCCCTGTGCCGAAGAACACTAAGGTAACCTGCCTAAATGACTACCGACCCTTAGCTTTCACGTCTGTAGCCATGAAGTGCTTTGAAAGGCTGGTCATGGCTCACATCAACAGCATCATCCCAGAAACCCTAGACCCACTCCAATTTGCATACCGCCCCAACAGATCCACAGATGTTGCAATCTCCATTGCACTCCACACTGCCCTTTCCCACGTGGACAAATGGAACACCTACAGTGGGGCAAAAAAGTATTTAGTCAGCCACCAATTGTGCAAGTTCTCCCACTTAAAAAAACGAGAGAGGCCTGTAATTTTCATCATAGGTACACTTCAACTATGACAGACAAAATGAGGGAATAAAATCCAGAAAATCACATTGTAGGATTTTTAATAAATGTATTTGCAAATTATGGTGGAAAATAAGTATTTGGTCACCTACAATCAAGCAAGATGTCTGGCTCTCACAGGGACCTCATCAATAAGCTAAGGTCCCTGGGACTAAACACCTCCCTCTGCAACTGGATCCTGGACTTCCTGATGGGCTGCCCCAGGTGGTAAGGGTAGGTAACAACACATCCGCTATGCTGATCCTCAACACAGGGGCTCCTCAGGGGTGCGTGCTCAGGCCCCTCCTGTACTCCCTGTTCACTCATGACTGCAAGGCCAAGCACGACTCCGACACCATCATTAAATTTGTCGATGACACAATAGTGGTAGGCCTGATCACTGACAACAACGAGACAGCCTATAGGGAGGAGGTCAGAGACCTGGTCGTGTGGTGCCAGGACAACAACCTCTCCCTCAATGTGAACAAGACAAAGGAGATGATTGTGATCTACAGGAAAAAGAGGACTGAGCACGCCCCCATTCTCATCGACTGGGCTGCAGTGGAGCAGGCTGAGAGCTTCAAGTTCCTTGGTGTCCACATCACCAACAAACTAGGTCCAAGTACACCAAGACAGTCGTGAAGAGGGCATAACAAAGCCTATTCCCCCTCAGGAGACTGAAATGATTTGGCATGGATCCTCAGATCCTCTAAAGGTTCATCAGCTGCACCATCGAGAGCATCCTGACTGGTTGCATCACTGCCTGGTATGGCAACTGCTCGACCTCCGACCGCAAGCGACTACAGAGGGTAGTGTGAATGGCCCAGTACATTGCTGGGGCCAAGGTTCCTGCCATCCAGGAACTCCATACCAGGTGGTGTCAGCGGAAGGCCCTAAAAAGTGTCAAAGAATCCAGCCACCCTAGTCATAGGCTGTTCTCTCTGCTACCGCACGGAAGCGGTACCAGAGCACCAAGTCTAGGTCCAAGAGGCTTCTAAACAGCTTCTACCCCCAAGCCATAAGATTCCTGAACAGCTAGTCAAATGGCTACCCAGACTATTTGCATTGCCACCCTTCTCACCCCCTTTTTACACCACTGCTACTCTCTGTTGTCATCTATGCATAGTCACTTTAATAACTCTACCTACATGTACATCTACCTACATGTACATAACCGGTGACCCTCTGTATGTCATCAATATTTTGGGTCCATGGACAGGAAACTCCCCAGACCTTAATCTCATTGAGAACTTCTGGTCAATCCTCAAGAGGCGGGTGGACAAACAAAAACCTACAAACTCTGACAAACTCCAAGCGTTGATTATGCAAGAATGGGCTGCCATCAGTCAGGATGTGACCCAGAAGTTAATTGACAGCATGCCAGGGCGGATTGCAGAGGTCTTGAGAAAGAAGGGACAACTGCAAATATTGACTCTTTGCATCAACTTCATGTAATTGCCTTCATGTAAAAGCCTTTGACACTTATGAAATGCTTGTAATTATACTTCAGTATTCCATAGTAACATCTGACACAAATATCTAAACACACTGAAGCAGCAATCTTTGTGGAAATTAATATTTGTGTCATTCTCAAAACTTTTGGCCGCAAATGTACAGTAGTCTTGCTATTGTTATTTCACTGCTGCTCTTTAATTACTCTTTACTTTTATATTGTATTCTTATCAAATCAAATCATGTATTTATAATATCATGACAGAAGGTGGTAGACCAGGGTATTATAATCAAATCAAATCATGTATTTATATAGCCCTTCGTACATCAGCTGATATCTCAAAGTGCTGTATAGAAACCCAGCCTAAAACCCCAAACAGCAAGCAATGCAGGTGTAGAAGCACGGTGGCTAGGAAAAACTCCCTGGAAAGGCCAAAACCTTGGAAGAAACCTAGAGAGGATCCAGGCTATGTGGGGTGGCCAGTCCTCTTCTGGCTGTGCCGGGTGGAGATTATAACAGAACATGGCCAAGATGTTCAAATGTTCATAAATGACCAGCATGGTCGTATAATGATAAGGCAGAACAGTTGAAACTGGAGCAGCAGCACGGTCAGATAGACTGGGGACAGCAAGGAGTCATCATGTCAGGTAGTCCTGGGGCATGGTCCTAGGGCTCAGGTCCTCCGAGAGAGAGAAAGAAAGAGAGAAGGAGAGAATTAGAGAACGCACACTTAGATTCACACAGGACACCGAATAGGACAGGAGAAGTACTCCAGATATAACAAACTGACCCCAGCCCCCCGACACAAACTGCCTGTTCAGGGGCAGAACGGCAGATTATTTGTACCTTGTCAGCTTGGGGGATTTGATCCTGCAACCTTTTCGGTTACTAGTCCAACGCTCTAACCACTAGGATACCTGCCGCCTCTACACTCTAACCACTAGGATACCTGCCGCCTCTACACTCTAACCACTAGGATACCTGCCACCTCTACACTCTAACCACTAGGATACCTGCCGCCTCAACACTCTAACCACTAGGATACCTGCAGCCTCTACACTCTAACCACTAGGATACATGCTCTAACCACTAGGATACCTGCCGCCTCTACACTCTAACCACTAGGATACCTGCCGCCTCTACACTCTAACCACTAGGATACCTGCCGTCTCCACACTCTAACCACTAGGATACCTGCCGACTCTACACTCTAACCACTAGGATACCTGCCACCTCTACACTCTAACCACTAGGATACCTGCCGCCTCTACACTCTAAGCACTAGAATACCTGCTCTAACCACTAGGATACCTGCCACCCCTACACTCTAACCACTAGGATACCTGCCGCCTCTACACGCTAACCACTAGGATACCTGCCACCTCTACACTCTAACCACTAGGATACCTGCCGCACCTACACTCTAACCACTAGGATACCTGCCGCCCCTACACTCTAACCACTAGGATACCTGCCGCCTCTACACTCTAACCACTAGGATACCTGCCGCCTCTACACTCTAACCACTAGAATACCTGCCGCCCCTATACATTTAAGACTGGTTTCCTAGACTCAGATAAACAAGTTATTTCAATGAAGAGACTCCATTGAGCTTTATAGTCCAGGACTTAATGTTAGTCTGTGAAAGCGGCCTGTAGGTTCATGATCAGAACAGATTGCAGTCAGATAGTCCTTTCATGTATTTACCAATTGACACAAACCCATTAATTCTATATGGCTGTACTCCCCGGCATGCTGTGTTGTTAGGGGTCATAATGCAGAGAGAAGTGGCTGAGGAGAGAGGAGATATTACCCCCTGGGGGGTGAATAAATCACATTTCTTCATCAGGCCAGGATGACCTCATTTTAAAACCCCGCATTGCCAGGCATTAAGAAATAATAAGAAACTAGAAGTGTATTCCAACTGTCACAGTATTCTCTATATAGTGCACTACTTTAGACCAGGACGCTAAAGAACCCTATTCCCTACATAGTGCACTACTTTACACCAGAGCCCTGAAGAACCATATTCCCTATATATAGTGCACTACTTTTGTCCAAGGCCCATAGGGGGAGTAGGGAATAGGGTCTCATTTGGGAGGCACACAGAGGTATTGAATTTCCCATGATTTTACAATAAGCTGTGGTGGTGGTTTCTTAGATCTGGGTTCCAAAGTGGAAGGATTAATGGTACGTTGGTGTGTTTTCTGTTCATGGAAGTGTGTGTGTTTCATTCCTGTGTGTGTGCATTCGTGTGTTGCCTGTCGAGAGAGAGTTTTCTAGAAAACAACTACAAAACACAGCTCCGTTTAGGAACTAACGGAGAGAGAAAGAAAATCAGAAATCAGCAATAAAAGCTTGACGTAGGAAGAAGCCGGAGTCGCCGTTCTGTGTGAGCTACTATAAGAATAGAAGCATGAAGGTGTTTCCCACCCTGGCTTTGTACTGAGTTAACGTTTAGTAGTATCTAATCTATAATCTGATGGAAAGGTGAAAAGACTGCAGCCATTTTAGTTACAATCAACTAACATGTAACATAGAGATGCATATTACTGTTCAATCAACTAACATGTAGAATGTAACATAGAGATGCATATTACTGTTCAATCAACTAACATGTAGAATGTAACATAGAGATGCATATTACTGTTCAATCAACTAACATGTAGAATGTAACATAGAGATGCATATTACTGTTCAATCAACTAACATGTAGAATGTAACATAGATATGCATATTAATGTTCAATCAACTAACATGTAATATTCCTCCAGTGCCATCTTCCTATCTAAATGAATTGGACAACACACAGGCCTATGACGTATTTATCTTGTAGTTTACTGGATTGACACAAACCTTCATTAAACTTGCATCTAAGCATATCTACATTAAATGCGTATCCATACAGTACAGATGTCTCCATACATTAGAGATGTCTCTATACACTAGAGATGTCTCCATACATTAGAGATGTCTCCATACACTAGAGATGTCTCCATACACTAGAGATGTCTCCATACATTAGAGATGTCTCCATACACTAGAGATGTCTCCATACACTAGAGATGTCTCCATACATTAGAGATGTCTCCATACACTAGAGATGTCTTCATACACTAGAGATGTCTCCATACATTAGAGATGTCTCCATACATTGGAGATGTCTCCATACATTGGAGATGTCTCCATACACTAGAGATGTCTCCATACATTAGAGATGTCTCCATACACTAGAGATGTCTCCATACATTAGAGATGTCTCCATATACTAGAGATGTCTCCATACACTAGAGATGTCTCTATACACTGGAGATTTCTCCATACACTAGAGATGTCTCCATACATTAGAGATGTCTCCATACACTAGAGATGTCTCCATACACTAGAGATGTCTCCATACACTAGAGATGTCTCCATACATTAGAGATATCTCTATACACTAGAGATGTCTCCATACACTAGAGATGTCTCCATACATTAGAGATGTCTCTATACACTGGAGATTTCTCCATACACTAGAGATGTCTCCATACATTAGAGATGTCTCTATACAGTAGAGATGTCTCCATACATTGAAGATGTCTCCATACATTAGAGATGTATCTATACAGTAGAGATGTCTCCATACAGTAGAGATGTCTCCATACATTAGAGATGTCTCCATACACTGGAGATGTCTTCATACACTAGAGATGTCTCCATACACTAGAGATGTCTCCATACACTAGAGATGTCTCCATACATTAGAGATGTCTTCATACACTAGAGATGTCTCTATACATTAGAGATGTCTTCATACACTAGAGATGTCTTCATACACTAGAGATGTCTTCATACACTAGAGATGTCTCCATACACTAGAGATGTCTCCATACACTAGAGATGTCTCCATACACTAGAGATGTCTCCATACACTAGAGATGTCTTCATACACTAGAGATGTCTTCATACACTAGAGATGTCTTCATACACTAGAGATGTCTCCATACACTAGAGATGTCTTCATACATTAGAGATGTCTCTATACACTAGAGATGTCTTCATACATTAGAGATGTCTTCATACACTAGAGATGTCTCCATACGCTAGAGATGTCTCCATACGCTAGAGATGTCTCCATACGCTAGAGATGTCTCCATACGCTAGAGATGTCTTCATACACTAGAGATGTCTTCGTACACTAGAGATGTCTCCATATGCTAGAGATGTCTCCATATCTCAAGTAAAGTGTTAGCGATATAAGCATTTTTACAATGATTTCTTAATTTAGCAGACACAATAGCTTAAAACAGCCCCAGAGTATTGTCTAGGAGCCCAGGTGGTTCTGTATTAAAACAGCCCCAGAGTATTGTCTAGGAGCCCAGGTGGTTCTGTATTAAAGAAGCCCCAGAGTATTGTCTAGGAGCCCAGGTGGTTCTGTATAAAAAAATAATTTGGGCTAAATGCCTTGCTCAAGGGCACATCGACATCTATTTCACCTACTGTATCCGGCCTGGGGATTCGAAACAGCAACCTTTCCTAACACTCCTAACCTCCTAACCCCCCTCAGGAGGCTGAAAAAATCGGGATGGGCCCTCAGATCCTCAACAAGTGGAACAGATTTTTTTACTTGTCCAATAGCTACAAATACTTGTCCAAAACTGAAGATTCTGTTGTAGAAAAAAAATCACTATTGACAGTTGCGATTTAAAAATTATTGTTATTTTTTTTAAATAGTGGACGACCCCAGACTCCAGCATTATGGAAACTATAACAAACAATAAAGTACATCAGTGACATTTTCCCTTGTGGGGCAGAATGTATTAATTATTGTACAATACAAAATTTTTACAATACTGAATACAATAACGACCTATCTATTAGCCAATCTATGCTAGGCTAATTAAAGATGCTGGTTACCATAGCGACGTACATAGATAAAGAGACGCATGCTTAAAACGCAGAGATCAAAGAGTCCCCAAACGTTTTCGCAACAGCTCAAATCCACAATAGAAAAGGCAGGGGACCCCACTTATTTTATTTATTTATTTCACCTTTATTTAACCAGGTAGTCTAGTTGAGAACAAGTTCTCATTTGCAACTGCGACCTGGCCATACAACAACACAGAGTTACACATGTAATAAACAAAACATAGTCAATAGTCAACAACAAAAGAAAACAAAAAGTCTATATACAGTGAGTGTAAATGAGGTAAGATAAGGGAGTTAAGGCAATAAATAGGCCATGGTGGCGAAGTAATTACAATATAGAAATTAAACACTGGAATGGTAGATGTACAGAAGATGAATGTGCAAGTAGAGATACTGGGGTGAAAAGGAGCAAGATAAATAAATACAGTATGGGGATGAGGTAGATAGATGGGCTGTTTACAGATGGGCTATGTACAGGTGCAGTGATCTGTGAGCTGCTCTGACAGCTGGCGCTTAAAGCTAGTGAGGGAGATATGGGTCTCCAGCTTCAGAGATTTTTGCAATTTGTTCCAGTCATTGGCAGCAGAGAACTGAAAGGAAAGACGACAAAGGAGGAATTGGCTTTGGGGGTGACCAATGAGATACAGTGCCTTGCGAAAGTATTCGGCCCCCTTGAACTTTGCGACTTTTTGCCACATTTCAGGCTTCAAACATAAAGATATAAAACTGTATTTTTTTGTGAAGAATCAACAAGTGGGACACAATCATGAAGTGGAACGACATTTATTGGATATTTAAAACTTTTTTAACAAATCAAAAACTGAAAAATTGTGCGTGCAAAATTATTCAGCCCCTTTACTTTCAGTGCAGCAAACTCTCTCCAGAAGTTCAGTGAGGATCTCTGAATGATCCAATGTTGACCTAAATGACTAATGATGATAAATACAATCCACCTGTGTGTAATCAAGTCTCCATATGAATGGACCTGCACTGTGAAAGTCTCAGAGGTCCGTTAAAAGCGCAGAGAGCATCATGAAGAACAAGGAACAGACCAGGCAGGTCCGAGATACTGTTGTGAAGAAGTTTAAAGCCGGATTTGGATAGAAAAAGATTTCCCAAGCTTTAAACATCTCAAGGAGCACTGTGCAAGCGATAATATTGAAATGGAAGGAGTATCAGACCACTGCAAATGTACCAAGACCTGGCCGTCCCTCTAAACTTTCAGCTCATACAAGGAGAAGACTGATCAGAGATGCAGTCAAGAGGCCCATGATCACTCTGGATGAACTACAGAGATCTACAGCTGAGGTGGGAGACTCTGTCCATAGGACAACAATCAGTCGTATATTGCACAAATCTGGCCTTTATGGAAGAGTGGCAAGAAGAAAGCCATTTCTTAAAGATATCCATAAAAAGTGTTGTTTAAAGTTTGCCACAAGCCACCTGGGAGACACACCAAACATGTGGAAGAAGGTGCTCTGGTCAGATGAAACCAAAATTGAACTTTTTGGCAACAATGCAAAACGTTATGTTTGGCGTAAAAACAACACAGCCCATCACCCTGAACACACCATCCCCACTGTCAAACATGGTGGTGGCAGCATCATGGTTTGGGCCTGCTTTTTAAAAGTCTCCAATTTCAGCGATTTTTGCAATTCGTTCAAGTCACAGGCAGCAGAGAACTGGAATGAAAGGCGGCCAAATGAGGTGTTGGCTTTAGGGATGATCAGTGAGATACACCTACACCTGGGTGTGGTACTGTGTAGATGTAGTTATCCTCTAGATCAGGGTCTGTATAGATGTAGTTACCCTCTAGATCAGGGTCTGGTACTGTATAGATGTAGTTACCCTCTAGATCAGGGTCTGGTACTGTATAGATGTAGTTACCCTCTAGATCAGGGTCTGTATAGATGTAGTTACCCTCAAGATCAGGGTCTGGTACTGTATAGATGTAGTTACCCTCTAGATCAGGGTCTGTATAGATGTAGTTATCCTCTAGATCAGGGTCTGTATAGATGTTGTTACCCTCTAGATCAGGGTCTGGTACTGTATAGATGTAGTTACCCTCTAGATCAGGGTCTGGTACTGTATAGATGTAGTTACCCTCTAGATCAGGGTCTGTATAGATGTAGTTATCCTCTAGATCAGGGTCTGTATAGATGTTGTTACCCTCTAGATCAGGGTCTGGTACTGTATAGATGTAGTTACCCTCTAGATCAGGGTCTGGTACTGTATAGATGTAGTTACCCTCTAGATCAGGGTCTGTATAGATGTAGTTACCCTCTAGATCAGGGTCTGTATAGATGTAGTTACCCTCTAGATCAGGGTCTGTATAGATGTAGTTACCCTCTAGATCAGGGTCTGGTACTGTACAGATGAGAGGTGATCCATCACTCAGTCCCTTCAGATGAGAGGTGAACCATCACTCAGTCCCTTCAGATGAGAGGTGAACCATCACTCAGTCCCTTCAGATGAGAGGTGATCCATCACTCAGTCCCC
Organism: Oncorhynchus kisutch; assembly: GCF_002021735.2. Classification (NCBI taxonomy): domain Eukaryota; kingdom Metazoa; phylum Chordata; class Actinopteri; order Salmoniformes; family Salmonidae; genus Oncorhynchus; species Oncorhynchus kisutch. The sequence goes on from NC_034198.2 coordinate 44,568,077, forward strand.
TCAGATGAGGTGAACCATCACAGTCCCGTCAGATGAGAGGTGAACCATCACTCAGTCCCGTCAGATGAGAGGTGAACCATCACTCGGTCCCTTCAGATGAGAGGTCACTCAATCCCTTCAGATGAGAGGTCACTCAGTCCCTTCAGATGAGAGGTGAACCATCACTCAGTCCCTTCAGATGAGAGGTGAACCATCACGCAGTCCCTTCAGATGAGATGTCACTCAGTCCCTTCAGATGAGAGGTCACTCAGTCCCTTCAGATGAGAGGTGATCCATCACTCAGTCCTGTCAGATGAGGAGAACCATCACTCAGTCCCTTCAGATGAGAGGTGAACCATCACTAAGTCCAGTCAGATGAGAGGGGAACCATCACTCAGTCCCTTCAGATGAGAGGTGAACCATCACTCAGCCCCTTCAGATGAGAGGTGAACCATCACTCAGTCCCTTCAGATGAGAGGTGAACCAACACTCAGTCCCTTCAGATGAGGTGAACCATCACTCAGTTCCTTCAGATGAGGTGAACCATCACTCAGTCCCTTCAGATGAGAGGTGAACCATCACTCAGTCCCTTCAGATGAGGTGAACCATCACTCAGTCCCTTCAGATGAGGAGAACCATCACTCAGTCCCGTCAGATGAGAGGTCACTCAGTCCCTTCAGATGAGAGGTCACTCAGTCCCTTCAGATGAGAGGTGAACCATCACTCAGTCCCTTCAGATGAGAGGTGAACCATCACGCAGTCCCTTCAGATGAGAGGTGAACCATCACGCAGTCCCTTCAGATGAGAGGTGAACCATCACTCAGTCCTGTCAGATGAGAGGTGAACCATCACTCGGTCCCTTCAGATGAGAGGTCACTCAGTCCCTTCAGATGAGATGTCACTCAGTCCCTTCAGATGAGAGGTCACTCAGTCCCTTCAGATGAGAGGTGATCCATCACTCAGTCCTGTCAGATGAGGTGAACCATCACTCAGTCCCTTCAGATGAGAGGTGAACCATCACTAAGTCCCGTCAGATGAGAGGGGAACCATCACTTAGTCCCTTCAGATGAGAGGTCACTCAGTCCCTTCAGATGAGGTGAACCATCACTAAGTCCCGTCAGATGAGAGGGGAACCATCACTCAGTCCCTTCAGATGAGAGGTGAACCATCACTCAGTCCCTTCAGATGAGAGGTGAACCATCACTCAGTCCCTTCAGATGAGAGGTGAACATCACTCAGTCCCTTCAGATGAGAGATGAACCATCACTCAGTCCCTTCAGATGAGAGGTGAACCATCACTCAGTCCCTTCAGATGAGAGGTTAACCATCACTCAGTCCCTTCAGATGAGAGGTGAACCATCACTCAGTCCCTTCAGATGAGAGGTGAACCATCACTCAGTCCCGTCAGATGAGAGGTGAACCATCACTCAGTCCCGTCAGATGAGAGGTGAACCATCACTCAGTCCCTTCAGATGAGGTGAACCATCACTCAGTCCCTTCAGATGAGGTGAACCATCACTCAGTCCCTTCAGATGAGGTGAACCATCACTCAGTCCCTTCAGATGAGGTGAACCATCACTCAGTCCCTTCAGATGAGGTGAACCATCACTCAGTCCCTTCAGATGAGGTGAACCATCACTCAGTCCCTTCAGATGAGGTTAACCATCACTCAGTCCCTTCAGATGAAAGGGTCTGCTCTAAATGCCTTATACCTGTTATAAGAAGTTATTGTTATTATATACTCTCCTATTCTATATTAAATATAGTAATTCTATTCTCTCCTATTCTATTTTAAATACAGTTATTCTATTCTCTATTAAATATAGCTATTCTATTCTCTCCTATTCTATTTTAAAAACAGTTATTCTATTCTATTCTAAATATAGTTATTATATTCTAACCTATTATATTTTAAATACAGTTATTCTATTTTAACTACAGTTATTTTATTCTCTCCCATTCTATTTTAAATACAGTTATTCTATTCTAACCCATTCTATTTTAAATAAAGGTATTCTATTCTATTCTAAATATAGTTATTCTATTCTCTCCTATTCTATTTTAAATACAGTTATTATATTCTCTCCTATTCTATGTTAAATACAGTTATTCTATTCTGTCCTATTCTATATTAAATGCAGTTATTCTATTCTAACCTATTCTATTTTAAATAAAGTCATTCTATTCTCTCCTATTCTATTTTAAATACAGCTATTCTATTATGTCCTATCATATTTTAAATACAGTTATTCTATTCTATCCTATTCTATTTTAAATACAGTTATTCTATTCCTTTCTCTTCTATTCTATTCTAAATATAGTTATTCTATTCTCTCCTATTCTATTTTAAATACACTTATTATATTCTCTCCTATTCTATTTTAAATAAAATTATTCTATTCTCTTCTATTCTATTTTAAAATAGTTATTCTATTCTCTTCTATTCTATTTTATTTTAAATAAACGTATTCTATTCTCTTCTATTCTATTTCAAAATAGTTATTCTATTCTCTTCTATTTTAAATACAGTTATTCTATTCTATTAAAAAAATAGTTATTATATTATATTCTAAATGTAGTTATGCTATTTTCTCCTATTCTATTTTAAATACAGTTATTCTATTATGTCCTATCATATTTTAAATACAGTTATTCTATTATGTCCTATTCTATGTTAAATACAGTTATTCTATTATCTCCTATTCTATTTTAAATACATGTATTCTATTCTATCCTATTCTATTTTAAATACATGTATTCTATTCTATCCTATTCTATTTTAAATACATGTATTCTATTCTATTCTATTCTATTTTAAATACATGTATTCTATTCTATCCTATTCTATTTTAAATATAGATAATCTATTCTCTCCAATTCTTTTTTAAATACAGTTATTCTATTCTATTCTAAATGTAGTTATGCTATTCTCTCCTATTCTATTCCAAATATAATAATTATTTTCAATTTTCTCCTATTCTATTTTAAATATAGTTACTATTTTCGATTGTCTCCTTTTCTATTTTAAATATAGTTACTCTTTTCTATTCCCTCAAATTATTTTTAAAATATAGTTATTCTATTCTTTCCTATTCTATTCCAAATAGTTAATCTATTCTCTCCTAGTCTATTTTACTCAGCCTTGTCTCAGGATGGTAAGTTGGTGGTTGAAGATATCCCTCTAGTGGTGTGGGGGCTGTGCTTTGGCAAAGTGGGTGGGGTTATATCCTTCCTGTTTGGCCCTGTCCGGGGGTGTCCTCGGATGGGGCCACAGTGTCTCCTGACCCCTCCTGTCTCAGCCTCCAGTATTTATGCTGCAGTAGTTTATGTGTCGGGGGGCTGGGGTCAGTTTGTTATATCTGGAGTACTTCTCCTGTCCTATTCGGTGTCCTGTGTGAATCTAAGTGTGCGTTCTCTAATTCTCTCCTTCTCTCTTTCTTTCTCTCTCTCGGAGGACCTGAGCCCTAGGACCATGCCCCAGGACTACCTGACATGATGACTCCTTGCTGTCCCCAGTCCACCTGGCCATGCTGCTGTTCCAGTTTCAACTGACCTGAGCCCTAGGACCATGCCCCAGGACTACCTGACATGATGACTCCTTGCTGTCCCCAGTCCACCTGGCCATGCTACTGCTCCAGTTTCAACTTCCACCTGACTGTGCTGCTGCTCCAGTTTCAACTGTTCTGCCTTATTATTATTCGACCATGCTGGTCATTTTTGAACATTTGAACATCTTGGCCATGTTCTGTTATAATCTCTACCCGGCACAGCCAGAAGAGGACTGGCCACCCCACATAGCCTGGTTCCTCTCTAGGTTTCTTCCTAGGTTTTGGCCTTTCTAGAGAGTTTTTACTAGCCACCGTGCTTCTACACCTGCATTGCTTGCTGTTTGGGGTTTTAGGCTGGGTTTCTGTACAGCACTTTGAGATATCAGCTGATGTACGAAGGGCTATATAAATAAATTTGATTTGATTTGATTTGATATTTTAAATATAGTTATTCTACCCTATTTTATTCTAAATATAGTTGTTCTATTCTCTCCTATTATATTTTAAATATTGTTATTCTCTTCTATTCCCTTTTCTCCTATTCTATTTAAATATAGTTTATCTGTTCATTCCTTTTCTATTTTAAATATAGTTATTATATTCTAACCTATTCTATTTTAAATATAGTTATTCTATTCTATTCTCTCCTATTCTATTTTAATTACAGTTATTCTAACCTATTCTATTTCAAATATAGTTATTCTAACCTTCTATACTCCAGGATGGTAATAAGACTCTGACTTTGGTACATCCAGGATGGTAATAGGACTCTGACTGTGGCACGTCCAGGATGGTAACAGGACTCTGACTGTGGCACGTCCAGGATGGTAAAAGGACTCTGACTGTGGCACGTCCAGGATGGTAACAGGACTCTGACTGTGGCACGTCCAGGATGGTAAAAGGACTCTGACTGTGGCACGTCCAGGATGGTAAAAGGACTCTGACTGTGGCACGTCCAGGATGGTAAAAGGACTCTGACTGTGGCACGTCCAGGATGGTAACAAGACTCTGACTTTGGTACATCCAGGATGGTAACAGGACTCTGACTGTGGCACGTCCAGGATGGTAACAGGACTCTGACTGTGGCACTGCACTGAAAACATTAAAGGGGCAGTTCATCCAATAACATCTTATCTACACTGCACTGAAAACATTAAAGGGACAGTTCACCCAATAACATCTTATCTACACTGCACTGAAAACATTAAAGGGACAGTTCACCCAATAACATCTTATCTACACTGCACTGAAAACATTAAAGGGACAGTTCACCCAATAAAATCTTATCTACACTGTACCGAAAACATTAAATCAAATCAAATTTTATTTGTCACATACACATGGTTAGCAGATGTTAGTGCGAGTGTAGCGAAATGCTTCTGCTTCTAGTTCCGACAATGCAGTAATAACCAACAAGTAATCTAGCTAACAATTCCAAAACTACTACCTTATAGACACAAGTGTAAGGGGATAAAGAATATGTACATAAAGATATATGAATGAGTGATTGTACAGAGCGGCATAGGCAAGATACAGTAGATGGTATTGAGTGCAGTATATACATATGAGATGAGTATGTAAACAAAGTGGCATAGTTAAAGTGGCTAGTGATACATGTATTACATAAGGATGCAGTCGATGATATAGAGTACAGTATATACGTATACATATGAGATGAATAATGTAGGGTATGTAAACATTATATTAGGTAGCATTGTTTAAAGTGGCTAGTGATATATTTGACATCATTTCCCATCAATTCCCATTATTAAAGTGGCTGGAGTTGAGTCAGTGTGTTGGCAGCAGCCACTCAATGTTAGTGGTGGCTGTTTAACAGTCTGATGGCCTTGAGATAGAAGCTGTTTTTCAGTCTCTCGGTCCCAGCTTTTATGCACCTGTACTGACCTCGCCTTCTGGATGATAGCGGGGTGAACAGGCAGTGGCTCGGGTGGTTGTTGTCCTTGATGATCTTTATGGCCTGTGACATCGGGTGGTGTAGGTGTCCTGGAGGGCAGGTAGTTTGCCCCCGGTGATGCGTTGTGCAGACCTCACTACTCTCTGGAGAGCCTTACGGTTGTGGGCGGAGCAGTTGCCGTACCAGGCGGTGATACAGCCCGAAAGGATGCTCTCGATTGTGCATCTGTAGAAGTTTGTGAGTTCTTTTGGTGACAAGTCAAATTTCTTCAGCCTCCTGAGGTTGAAGAGGCGCTGCTGCGCCTTCTTCACGATGCTGTCTGTGTGGGTGGACCAATTCAGTTTGTCTGTGATGTGTACGCCGAGGAACTTAAAACTTACTACCCTCTCCACTACTGTTCCATCGATGTGGATAGGGGACAGTTCAGTTCATAAAAGGACAGTTCACCCAATAACATCTTATCTACAGTGTACTGAAAACATGAAAGTAATAGCAGTTGTTATTAACAGTTGACCTCAGAGTATATGACAACAGGATGAACGGTCACCCATTTCAACTAGTTTTATATATGCCATCACTCATAACTATTTGAAACTTCTTATGGCAAATGTTATTTATCTGTTATAAAGGCTTTATCAAGGCATGAATAAGGACACTTACAGTAAAGTGTTACCTTAAGCACATAGATCTGATTAGGAAGATGGAGGCCCACTTAATGTTTTAAAACACGAAGGAAGATGGAAGCCCACTTAATGTTTTAAAACACGAAGGAAGATGGAGGCCCACTTAATGTTTTAAAACACGAAGGAAGATGGAGGCCCACTTAATGTTTTAAAACACGAAGGAAGATGGAGGCCCACTTAATGTTTTAAAACACGAAGGAAGATGGAGGCCCACTTAATGTTTTAAAACACAAAGGAAGATGGAGGCCTACTTAATGTTTTAAAACACAAAGGAAGATGGAGGCCCACTTAATATTTTAAAACACAAAGGAAGATGGAGGCCCACTTAATGTTTTAAAACACAAAGGAAGATGGAGGCCCACTTAATGTTTTAAAACACGAAGGAAAATGGAGGCCCACTTAATGTTTTAAAACACAAAGGAAGATGGAGGCCCACTTAATGTTTTAAAACACGAAGGAAGATGGAAGCCCACTTAATGTTTTAAAACACGAAGGAAGATGGAGTCCCACTTAATGTTTTAAAACACGAAGGAAGATGGAGGCCCACTTAATGTTTTAAAACACGAAGGAAGATGGAGGCCCACTTAATGTTTTAAAACACAAAGGAAGATGGAGGCCCACTTACTGTTTTAAAACACAAAGGAAGATGGAGGCCCACTTAATGTTTTAAAACACAAAGGAAGATGGAGGCCTACTTAATGTTTTAAAACACAAAGGAAGATGGAGGCCTACTTAATGTTTTAAAACACAAAGGAAGATGGAGGCCCACTTAACGTTTTAAAACACGAAGGAAGATGGAGACCCACTTAACAATGTTTTTAAAATATAATACATCAATGACCCAAGTGCAGACTATGTGAAGTAACAATGTTTGTTGTAACAACAGGGGAAGGTTAACGACAGGTCAAGGCAGGCAGGGGTTGATAATCCAGAGTAGGAGCAAAGGTACAGGATGGCAGGCAGGCTCAGGCTCAGGCTCAGGCTCAGGCTCAGGCTCAGGCTCAGGCTCAGGCTCAGGCTCAGGCTCAGGCTCAGGCTAAGGCTCAGGCTCAGGCGCAGGCTCAGGGTCAGGGACAGGGTCAGGGACGGGCAGAGTTCAGTAGTCCAGAGAGGGGCAAAGGTTCAGGACGGCAGGATCAGGGTCAGGGTCAGGGTCAGGGTCAGGGTCAGGGTCAGGGACAGGGACAGGGACAGGATCAGGGACGGGCAGAGTTCAGTAGTCCAGAGAGGGGCAAAGGTACAGGATGGCAGGCAGGGTCAGGGACAGGGTCAGGGACGGGCAGAGTGGTCAGGCAGGCGGGCTCAGGGTCAGGGGCAGGCAGAGTGGTCAGGCAGGCGGGCTCAGGATCAGGGGCAGGCAGAATGGTCAGGCAGGCGGGCTCGGAGTCAGGACAGGCAAGTGTCAAAACCAGGAGGGTGAGAAAAGAGAAACTGGAAAAAGTAGGAGCTGAGACATAAAAAAACGCTGGTTGGCTTGAACAAACAAGATGAACTGGCACAGACAGACAGAGAACACAGGTATAAATACCCAGGGGATAAGTGGGGAAGATGGGCGACACCCAGAGAGCGAGAGAGAGAGAGGGGAGAGAGGAATTTGATATGTTGAAATCTTTATTATTTTATAAAGCCCTTAAATTGAATTGAGTGAGAGGGAGGGAGGGGGAGTGAGAGAACAGTAGACTCAACTTTTCAGCATCAGTAGTCACTTATACATCTCAGAGAGCTGTTAATGGTGTTGTTGTGGGAGTAGTACTATAGTATTGTAGAGAGAGCCTAGATGCCAGTCAGTTTCTGCTCTCCTTATGGAATTGTCATGTGTTTGGCGAGATAGTGAGTAAAGAGTAGAAAAACAACCCCATGTTGCCTGTCCTGGGAGAGAGATTGAAAGGATGAAAGTGAAAAAAATTAGAAATACAGGTAAAATAATACAATAAGTTAAACAAATGGCACCAATTATACAATCCTGATAGGTTCCCATAGCGATCACCATAGCAACGACCATAGTGAACATGGCTGAAAGGAGATTGAGTGGCACTCACAGCCAATCATAGAGACATGCAAATCAGGAACTAAAATACATGAATTGTGTTTCAACTTTTCACTGGTCTGAAATGGCACCCTATTACGGATGCAACCCTGGGTTCACTGTGTGACTCGGTAGAGGGTACGGATGGAACGAGGTCTACTGAACAGCATGTTTATCCTGGGTTCACTGTGTGACTCGGTAGAGGGTACGGATGGAACGAGGTCTACTGAACAGCATGTTTATCCTGGGTTCACTGTGTGACTCGGTAGAGGGTACGGATGGAACGAGGTCTACTGAACAGCATGTTTATCCTGGGTTCACTGTGTGACTCGGTAGAGGGTACAGATGGAACGAGGTCTACTGAACAGCATGTTTATCCTGGGTTCACTGTGTGACTCGGTAGAGGGTACAGATGGAACGAGGTCTACTGAACAGCATGTTTATCCTGGGTTCACTGTGTGACTCGGTAGAGGGTACAGATGGAACGAGGTCTACTGAACAGCATGTTTATCCTGGGTTCACTGTGTGACTCGGTAGAGGGTACAGATGGAACGAGGTCTACTGAACAGCATGTTTATCCTGGGTTCACTGTGTGACTCGGTAGAGGGTACAGATGGAACGAGGTCTACTGAACAGCATGTTTATCCTGGGTTCACTGTGTGACTCGGTAGAGGGTACGGATGGAACGAGGTCTACTGAACAGCATGTTTATCCTGGGTTCACTGTGTGACTCGGTAGAGGGTACAGATGGAACGAGGTCTACTGAACAGCATGTGTATGTCTGCTGTTCAACCCTTCATATAGTCATATAGCAGGAGATCTCTAGGTCAAAATAAAGCCAACAAAAAACTCTAAAACTTCTGTGATTGATTCTGGTGTTGGTCTGAAAAGAATGGCTGGCTGCCCTTTTAATGACCTTCCATTGGAAATGCCAAGCTACACACAAGGTGTCAGTGACTACTAGTGTAGTCTGCTACACTAGTAGTCACTGACACCTTGTGTGTAGCTAGCTAGTAAATCTAATTGCCAATGTTGCCTTCCAATAGGTGACTGAACCAATCTGAATTTAGCGTCCATTTTAGGAAAACCTTCAGCCTTGTGGACTCAACTAGGGGTGAGTCGTGAAGCTAGAGGCTTGGGGGGGGTCCTAAAATGGACACAGTACTGTACAGCCCTCTACCTCTTATATAGTTAAGGTAGAACAGGTGTGTGTGTGTGTGTGTGTGTGTGTGTGTGTGTGTGTGTGTGTGTGTGTGTGTGTGTGTGTGTGTGTGTGTGTGCGTGCGTGCGTGCGTGCGTGCGTGCGTGCGTGCGTGCGTGCGTGCGTGCGTGCGTGTGTGTGTGTGTGGAGATGTATGTAGATGTTGAGTAGACCCTCTGATGAATAAATTACCATTTAATCTCAGGAAGTGGAACTGGGGAGAACAGTATTGATGTTGCTGGGCTCTATAGTGTTGGTGCTGCTAGACTCTATAGTGTTGGTGCTGCTAGACTCTATAGTATTGGTGCTGCTGGGCTCTATAGTGTTGGTGCTGCTAGACTCTATAGTATTGGTGCTGCTGGACTCTATAGTGTTGGTGCTGCTGGACTCTATAGTATTGGTGCTGCTAGACTCTATAGTATTGGTGCTGCTGGGCTCTATAGTGTTGGTGCTGCTAGACTCTATAGTGTTGGTGCTGCTGGACTCTATAGTATTGGTGCTGCTAGACTCTATAGTATTGGTGCTGCTGGGCTCTATAGTGTTGGTGCTGCTAGACTCTATAGTATTGGTGCTGCTAGACTATATAGTATTGGTGCTGCTGGGCTCTATAGTGTTGGTGCTGCTGGACTCTATAGTATTGGTGCTGCTAGACTCTACAGTATTGGTGCTGCTAGACTCTATAGTATTGGTGCTGCTAGACTCTATAGTATTGGTGCTGCTAGACTCTATAGTATTGATGCTGCTGGGCTCTATAGTGTTGGTGCTGCCAGACTCTATAGTATTGGTGCTGCTGGGCTCTATAGTATTGGTGCTGCTAGACTCTATAGTATTGATGCTGCTGGGCTCTATATTATTGGTGCTGCTAGACTCTATAGTATTGATGCTGCTGGGCTCTATAGTGTCGGTGCTGCTAGACTCTATAGTATTGGTGCTGGTAGACTCTATAATATTGGTGCTGCCAGACTCTATAGTATTGGTGCTGCTGGCCTCTATAGTATTGATGCTGCTAGACTCTATAGTATTGGTGCTGCTAGACTCTATAGTATTGGTGCTGCTAGACTCTATAGTATTGGTGCTGCTAGACTCTACAGTATTGGTGCTGCTGGACTCTATAGTATTGGTGCTGCTAGACTCTATAGTATTGGTGCTCCTAGACTCTATAGTATTGGTGCTGCTAGACTCTACAGTATTGGTGCTGCTAGACTCTATAGTATTGGTGCTGCTAGACTCTATAGTATTGGTGCTGCTAGACTCTATAGTATTGGTGCTGCTGGACTCTATAGTATTGGTGCTGCTAGAGTCTATAGTGTTGGTGCTGCTAGACTCTATAGTATTGGTGCTGCTAGACTCTATAGTATTGGTACTGCTGGACTCTATAGTATTGGTGCTGCTAGACTCTACATAATTGGTGCTGCTAGACTCTACAGTATTGGTGCTGATAGACTCTATAGTATTGGTGCTGCTAGACTCTATATTATTGGTGCTGCTAGACTCTATAGTATTGGTGCTGCTGGACTCTATAGTGTTGGTGCTGCTGGACTCTATAGTATTGGTGCTGCTGGACTCTATAGTATTGGTGCTGCTGGACTCTATAGTATTGGTGCTGCTGGACTCTATAGAATTGGTGCTGCTGGACTCTATAGTATTGGTGCTGCTAGACTCTATAGTATTGGTGCTGCTGGACTCTATAGTATTGGTGCTGCTGGACTCTATAGTATTGGTGCTGCTAGACTCTATAGTATTGGTGCTGCTAGACTCTACAGTATTGGTGCTGCTGGACTCTATAGTATTGGTGCTGCTAGACTCTATAGTATTGGTGCTCCTAGACTCTATAGTATTGGTGCTGCTAGACTCTACAGTATTGGTGCTGCTAGACTCTATAGTATTGGTGCTGCTAGACTCTACAGTATTGGTGCTGCTGGACTCTATAGTATTGGTGCTGCTAGACTCTATAGTATTGGTGCTCCTAGACTCTATAGTATTGGTGCTGCTAGACTCTACAGTATTGGTGCTGCTAGACTCTATAGTATTGGTGCTGCTAGACTCTATAGTATTGGTGCTGCTAGACTCTATAGTATTGGTGCTGCTGGACTCTATAGTATTGGTGCTGCTAGAGTCTATAGTGTTGGTGCTGCTAGACTCTATAGTATTGGTGCTGCTAGACCCTATAGTATTGGTGCTGCTGGACTCTATAGTATTGGTGCTGCTAGACTCTACAGTATTGGTGCTGCTAGACTCTACAGTATTGGTGCTGCTAGACTCTATAGTATTGGTGCTGCTAGACTCTATATTATTGGTGCTGCTAGACTCTATAGTATTGGTGCTGCTGGACTCTATAGTATTGATGCTGCTGGGCTCTATAGTGTTGGTGCTGCCAGACTCTATAGTATTGGTGCTGCTGGGCTCTATAGTATTGGTGCTGCTAGACTCTATAGTATTGATGCTGCTGGGCTCTATATTATTGGTGCTGCTAGACTCTATAGTATTGATGCTGCTGGGCTCTATAGTGTCGGTGCTGCTAGACTCTATAGTATTGGTGCTGGTAGACTCTATAATATTGGTGCTGCCAGACTCTATAGTATTGGTGCTGCTGGCCTCTATAGTATTGATGCTGCTAGACTCTATAGTATTGGTGCTGCTAGACTCTATAGTATTGGTGCTGCTAGACTCTATAGTATTGGTGCTGCTAGACTCTACAGTATTGGTGCTGCTGGACTCTATAGTATTGGTGCTGCTAGACTCTATAGTATTGGTGCTCCTAGACTCTATAGTATTGGTGCTGCTAGACTCTACAGTATTGGTGCTGCTAGACTCTATAGTATTGGTGCTGCTAGACTCTATAGTATTGGTGCTGCTAGACTCTATAGTATTGGTGCTGCTGGACTCTATAGTATTGGTGCTGCTAGAGTCTATAGTGTTGGTGCTGCTAGACTCTATAGTATTGGTGCTGCTAGACTCTATAGTATTGGTACTGCTGGACTCTATAGTATTGGTGCTGCTAGACTCTACAGTATTGGTGCTGCTAGACTCTACAGTATTGGTGCTGATAGACTCTATAGTATTGGTGCTGCTAGACTCTATATTATTGGTGCTGCTAGACTCTATAGTATTGGTGCTGCTGGACTCTATAGTGTTGGTGCTGCTGGACTCTATAGTATTGGTGCTGCTGGACTCTATAGTATTGGTGCTGCTGGACTCTATAGTATTGGTGCTGCTGGACTCTATAGAATTGGTGCTGCTGGACTCTATAGTATTGGTGCTGCTAGACTCTATAGTATTGGTGCTGCTGGACTCTATAGTATTGGTGCTGCTGGACTCTATAGTATTGGTGCTGCTAGACTCTATAGTATTGGTGCTGCTAGACTCTACAGTATTGGTGCTGCTGGACTCTATAGTATTGGTGCTGCTAGACTCTATAGTATTGGTGCTCCTAGACTCTATAGTATTGGTGCTGCTAGACTCTACAGTATTGGTGCTGCTAGACTCTATAGTATTGGTGCTGCTAGACTCTACAGTATTGGTGCTGCTGGACTCTATAGTATTGGTGCTGCTAGACTCTATAGTATTGGTGCTCCTAGACTCTATAGTATTGGTGCTGCTAGACTCTACAGTATTGGTGCTGCTAGACTCTATAGTATTGGTGCTGCTAGACTCTATAGTATTGGTGCTGCTAGACTCTATAGTATTGGTGCTGCTGGACTCTATAGTATTGGTGCTGCTAGAGTCTATAGTGTTGGTGCTGCTAGACTCTATAGTATTGGTGCTGCTAGACCCTATAGTATTGGTGCTGCTGGACTCTATAGTATTGGTGCTGCTAGACTCTACAGTATTGGTGCTGCTAGACTCTACAGTATTGGTGCTGCTAGACTCTATAGTATTGGTGCTGCTAGACTCTATATTATTGGTGCTGCTAGACTCTATAGTATTGGTGCTGCTGGACTCTATAGTGTTGGTGCTGCTGGACTCTATAGTATTGGTGCTGCTGGACTCTATAGTATTGGTGCTGCTGGACTCTATAGTATTGGTGCTGCTAGACTCTATAGTATTGGTGCTGCTGGACTCTATAGTATTGGTGCTGCTAGACTCTATAGTATTGGTGCTGCTGGAATCTATAGTATTGGTGCTGCTGGACTCTATAGTATTGGTGCTGCTAGACTCTATAGTATTGGTGCTGCTGGACTCTATAGTATTGGTGCTGCTAAGCTCCACACAAACACACAGGTGCAGACACATAAGTAAACAGGTGCACACACATACACACACTAAGAGCGAAAAGTGAGATTAATCACCGTTGCTGAGAGGGATTATATTCATTCTCTGTTTCTTTTGTTAATTTATGGTCTCTTTGCACAGGGTAACCTGGAGCGTGTATGCTGTGTATGCTGTGTGTGTGTGTGTGTGTGTGTGTGTGTGTGTGTGTGTGTGTGTGTGTGTGTGCATGCTTGCAATATGCATTCATCATCACCTCCTTTGGCACCTCTTAGCAAGCTAACACTCACAGCGATGTATACAAACAAGACATCAGGGATAATCATCCGATTGCTATGGAAGATACGGTATTACATTGCAATTTATCTCCTCAGGCACAGGCCTGCATCCATGAGCCATCTGATAATAGGTATGAGCAAGGGGATGTCGGGCAGAGAGAGAGAGACTGACTAGACTACTGCTACCCATTTCCCCTGACATAACCCCTCACACTAGACTACTGACATGACCCCTCACACTAGACTACTGACATGACCCCTCACACTAGACTACTGACATAACCCCTCACACTAGACTACTGACATTACCCCTCACACTAGACTACTGACATAACCCCTCACACTAGACTACTGACATAACCCCTAGACTACTGACATGACCCCTCACACTAGACTACTGTTACAACCCCTCACACTAGACTACTGACATAACCCCTCACACTAGACTACTGACATGACCCCTCACACTAGACTACTGACATTACCCCTCACACTAGACTACTGTTATAACCCCTCACACTAGCCTACTGACATGACCCCTCACACTAGACTACTGTTACAACCCCTCACACAAGACTACTGACATAACCCCTCACACTAGACTACTGACATGCCCCCTCACACTAGACTACTGATATAACCCCTCACACTAGACTACTGAAATAACCCCTCACACTAGACTACTGACATAACCCCTCACACTAGACTACTGACATGACCCCTCACACTAGACTACTGACAAGACCCCTCACACTAGACCACTGACATAACCCCTCACACGAGACTACTGACATGACCCCTCACACTAGACTACTGTTACAACCCCTCACACTAGACTACTGACATAACCCCTCACACTAGACTACTGTTATAACCCCTCACACTAGACTACTGACATGACCCCTCACACTAGACTACTGTTATAACCCCTCACACTAGACTACTGACATGACCCCTCACACTAGACTACTGACATAACCCCTAGACTACTGAAATGACCCCTCACACTAGACTACTGTTACAACACCTCACACTAGACTACTGTTACAACCCCTCACACTAGACTACTGACATAACCCCTCACACTAGACTACTGACATTACCCCTCACACTAGACTACTGTTATAACCCCTCACACTAGCCTACTGACATGACCCCTCACACTAGACTACTGTTACAACCCCTCACACTAGACTACTGACATAACCCCTCACACTAGACTACTGACATGACCCCTCACACTAGACTACTGATATAACCCCTCACACTAGACTACTGAAATAACCCCTCACACTAGACTACTGACATAACCCCTCACACTAGACTACTGACATGACCCCTCACACTAGACTACTGACATGACCCCTCACACTAGACTACTGATATAACTCCTCACACTAGACTACTGAAATAACCCCTCACACTAGACTACTGACAAGACCCCTCACACTAGACTACTGACATAACCCCTCACACTAGACTACTGTTACAACCCCTCACACTAGACTACTGACATGACCCCTCACACTAGACTACTGTTATAACCCCTCACACTAGACTACTGACATGACCCCTCACACTAGACTACTGACATAACCCCTAGACTACTGAAATGACCCCTCACACTAGACTACTGTTACAACACCTCACACTAGACTACTGTTACAACCCCTCACACTAGACTACTGACATAACCCCTCACACTAGACTACTGACATAACCCCTCACACTAGACTACTGACATTACCCCTCACACTAGACTACTGACATAACCCCTCACACTAGACTACTGACATAACCCCTAGACTACTGACATGACCCCTCACACTAGACTACTGTTACAACCCCTCACACTAGACTACTGACATAACCCCTCACACTAGACTACTGACATGACCCCTCACACTAGACTACTGACATTACCCCTCACACTAGACTACTGTTATAACCCCTCACACTAGCCTACTGACATGACCCCTCACACTAGACTACTGTTACAACCCCTCACACAAGACTACTGACATAACCCCTCACACTAGACTACTGACATGCCCCCTCACACTATACTACTGATATAACCCCTCACACTAGACTACTGAAATAACCCCTCACACTAGACTACTGACATAACCCCTCACACTAGACTACTGACATGACCCCTCATACTAGACTACTGACAAGACCCCTCACACTAGACCACTGACATAACCCCTCACACGAGACTACTGACATGACCCCTCACACTAGACTACTGTTACAACCCCTCACACTAGACTACTGACATAACCCCTCACACTAGACTACTGTTATAACCCCTCACACTAGACTACTGACATGACCCCTCACACTAGACTACTGTTATAACCCCTCACACTAGACTACTGACATGACCCCTCACACTAGACTACTGACATAACCCCTAGACTACTGAAATGACCCCTCACACTAGACTACTGTTACAACACCTCACACTAGACTACTGTTACAACCCCTCACACTAGACTACTGACATAACCCCTCACACTAGACTACTGACATTACCCCTCACACTAGACTACTGTTATAACCCCTCACACTAGACTACTGTTACAACCCCTCACACTAGACTACTGACATTACCCCTCACACTAGACTACTGACATAACCCCTCACACTAGACTACTGACATAACCCCTAGACTACTGACATGACCCCTCACACTAGACTACTGTTACAACCCCTCACACTAGACTACTGACATAACCCCTCACACTAGACTACTGACATGACCCCTCACACTAGACTACTGACATTACCCCTCACACTAGACTACTGTTATAACCCCTCACACTAGCCTACTGACATGACCCCTCACACTAGACTACTGTTACAACCCCTCACACAAGACTACTGACATAACCCCTCACACTAGACTACTGACATGCCCCCTCACACTAGACTACTGATATAACCCCTCACACTAGACTACTGAAATAACCCCTCACACTAGACTACTGACATAACCCCTCACACTAGACTACTGACATGACCCCTCACACTAGACTACTGACAAGACCCCTCACACTAGACCACTGACATAACCCCTCACACGAGACTACTGACATGACCCCTCACACTAGACTACTGTTACAACCCCTCACACTAGACTACTGACATAACCCCTCACACTAGACTACTGTTATAACCCCTCACACTAGACTACTGACATGACCCCTCACACTAGACTACTGTTATAACCCCTCACACTAGACTACTGACATGACCCCTCACACTAGACTACTGACATAACCCCTAGACTACTGAAATGACCCCTCACACTAGACTACTGTTACAACACCTCACACTAGACTACTGTTACAACCCCTCACACTAGACTACTGACATAACCCCTCACACTAGACTACTGACATTACCCCTCACACTAGACTACTGTTATAAACCCCTCACACTAGACTACTGTTACAACCCCTCACACTAGACTACTGACATAACCCCTCACACTAGACTACTGACATGACCCCTCACACTAGACTACTGACATGACCCCTCACACTAGACTACTGATATAACCCCTCACACTAGACTACTGAAATAACCCCTCACACTAGACTACTGAAATAACCCCTCACACTAGACTACTGACATGACCCCTCACACTAGACTACTGACATGACCCCTCACACTAGACTACTGATATAACCCCTCACACTAGACTACTGAAATAACCCTCACACTAGACTACTGACAAGACCCCTCACACTAGACTACTGACATAACCCCTCACACTAGACTACTGTTACAACCCCTCACACTAGACTACTGACATAACCCCTCACACTAGACTACTGACATGACCCCTCACACTAGACTACTGACATTACCCCTCACACTAGACTACTGTTATAACCCCTCACACTAGCCTACTGACATGACCCCTCACACTAGACTACTGTTACAACCCCTCACACAAGACTACTGACATAACCCCTCACACTAGACTACTGACATGCCCCTCACACTAGACTACTGATATAACCCCTCACACTAGACTACTGAAATAACCCCTCACACTAGACTACTGACATAACCCCTCACACTAGACTACTGACATGACCCCTCACACTAGACTACTGACAAGACCCCTCACACTAGACCACTGACATAACCCCTCACACGAGACTACTGACATGACCCCTCACACTAGACTACTGTTACAACCCCTCACACTAGACTACTGACATAACCCCTCACACCAGACTACTGTTATAACCCCTCACACTAGACTACTGACATGACCCCTCACACACTAGACTACTGTTATAACCCCTCACACTAGACTACTGACATGACCCCTCACACTAGACTACTGACATAACCCCTAGACTACTGAAATGACCCCTCACACTAGACTACTGTTACAACACCTCACACTAGACTACTGTTACAACCCCTCACACTAGACTACTGACATAACAACTCACACTAGACTACTGACATTACCCCTCACACTAGACTACTGTTATAACCCCTCACACTAGCCTACTGACATGACCCCTCACACTAGACTACTGTTACAACCCCTCACACTAGACTACTGACATAACCCCTCACACTAGACTACTGACATGACCCCTCACACTAGACTACTGACATGACCCCTCACACTAGACTACTGATATAACCCCTCACACTAGACTACTGAAATAACCCCTCACACTAGACTACTGACATAACCCCTCACACTAGACTACTGACATGACCCCTCACACTAGACTACTGACATGACCCCTCACACTAGACTACTGATATAACCCCTCACACTAGACTACTGAAATAACCCCTCACACTAGACTACTGACAAGACCCCTCACACTAGACTACTGACATAACCCCTCACACTAGACTACTGACATGACCCCTCCCACTAGACTACTGTTATAACCCCTCACACTAGACTACTGACATGACCCCTCACACTAGACTACTGATATAACTCCTCACACTAGACTACTGACATGACCCCTCACACTAGACTACTGACATGACCCCTCACACTAGACTACTGTTACAACCCCTCACACTAGACTACTGTTACAACCCCTCACACTAGACTACTGTTATAACCCCTCACACTAGACTCCTGACATGATCCCTCACACTAGACTACTGTTACAACCCCTCACACTAGACTACTGACATGACCCCTCACACTAGACTACTGACATGACCCCTCACACTAGACTACTGATATAACCCCTCACACTAGACTACTGAAATAACCCCTCACACTAGACTACTGACAAGACCCCTCACACTAGACTACTGACATAACCCCTCACACTAGACTACTGACATGACCCCTCCCACTAGACTACTGTTATAACCCCTCACACTAGACTACTGACATGACCCCTCACACTAGACTACTGATATAACTCCTCACACTAGACTACTGACATGACCCCTCACACTAGACTACTGACATGACCCCTCACACTAGACTACTGTTACAACCCCTCACACTAGACTACTGACATAACCCCTCACACTAGACTACTGTTATAACCCCTCACACTAGACTACTGACATGACCCCTCACACTAGACTACTGTTATAACCCCTCACACTAGACTACTGACATGACCCCTCACACTAGACTACTGACATAACCCCTAGACTACTGAAATGACCCCTCACACTAGACTACTGTTACAACACCTCACACTAGACTACTGTTACAACCCCTCACACTAGACTACTGACATAACCCCTCACACTAGACTACTGACATTACCCCTCACACTAGACTACTGTTATAACCCCTCACACTAGACTACTGTTACAACCCCTCACACTAGACTACTGACATAACCCCTCACACTAGACTACTGACATGACCCCTCACACTAGACTACTGACATGACCCCTCACACTAGACTACTGATATAACCCCTCACACTAGACTACTGAAATAACCCCTCACACTAGACTACTGAAATAACCCCTCACACTAGACTACTGACATGACCCCTCACACTAGACTACTGACATGACCCCTCACACTAGACTACTGATATAACCCCTCACACTAGACTACTGAAATAACCCCTCACACTAGACTACTGACAAGACCCCTCACACTAGACTACTGACATAACCCCTCACACTAGACTACTGTTACAACCCCTCACACTAGACTACTGACATAACCCCTCACACTAGACTACTGACATGACCCCTCACACTAGACTACTGACATTACCCCTCACACTAGACTACTGTTATAACCCCTCACACTAGCCTACTGACATGACCCCTCACACTAGACTACTGTTACAACCCCTCACACAAGACTACTGACATAACCCCTCACACTAGACTACTGACATGCCCCTCACACTAGACTACTGATATAACCCCTCACACTAGACTACTGAAATAACCCCTCACACTAGACTACTGACATAACCCCTCACACTAGACTACTGACATGACCCCTCACACTAGACTACTGACAAGACCCCTCACACTAGACCACTGACATAACCCCTCACACGAGACTACTGACATGACCCCTCACACTAGACTACTGTTACAACCCCTCACACTAGACTACTGACATAACCCCTCACACCAGACTACTGTTATAACCCCTCACACTAGACTACTGACATGACCCCTCACACACTAGACTACTGTTATAACCCCTCACACTAGACTACTGACATGACCCCTCACACTAGACTACTGACATAACCCCTAGACTACTGAAATGACCCCTCACACTAGACTACTGTTACAACACCTCACACTAGACTACTGTTACAACCCCTCACACTAGACTACTGACATAACAACTCACACTAGACTACTGACATTACCCCTCACACTAGACTACTGTTATAACCCCTCACACTAGCCTACTGACATGACCCCTCACACTAGACTACTGTTACAACCCCTCACACTAGACTACTGACATAACCCCTCACACTAGACTACTGACATGACCCCTCACACTAGACTACTGACATGACCCCTCACACTAGACTACTGATATAACCCCTCACACTAGACTACTGAAATAACCCCTCACACTAGACTACTGACATAACCCCTCACACTAGACTACTGACATGACCCCTCACACTAGACTACTGACATGACCCCTCACACTAGACTACTGATATAACCCCTCACACTAGACTACTGAAATAACCCCTCACACTAGACTACTGACAAGACCCCTCACACTAGACTACTGACATAACCCCTCACACTAGACTACTGACATGACCCCTCCCACTAGACTACTGTTATAACCCCTCACACTAGACTACTGACATGACCCCTCACACTAGACTACTGATATAACTCCTCACACTAGACTACTGACATGACCCCTCACACTAGACTACTGACATGACCCCTCACACTAGACTACTGTTACAACCCCTCACACTAGACTACTGTTACAACCCCTCACACTAGACTACTGTTATAACCCCTCACACTAGACTCCTGACATGATCCCTCACACTAGACTACTGTTACAACCCCTCACACTAGACTACTGACATGACCCCTCACACTAGACTACTGACATGACCCCTCACACTAGACTACTGATATAACCCCTCACACTAGACTACTGAAATAACCCCTCACACTAGACTACTGACAAGACCCCTCACACTAGACTACTGACATAACCCCTCACACTAGACTACTGACATGACCCCTCCCACTAGACTACTGTTATAACCCCTCACACTAGACTACTGACATGACCCCTCACACTAGACTACTGATATAACTCCTCACACTAGACTACTGACATGACCCCTCACACTAGACTACTGACATGACCCCTCACACTAGACTACTGTTACAACCCCTCACACTAGACTACTGTTACAACCCCTCACACTAGACTACTGTTATAACCCCTCACACTAGACTACTGACATGATCCCTCACACTAGACTACTGTTACAACCCCTCACACTAGACTACTGACATGACCCCTCACACTAGACTACTGACATGACCCCTCACACTAGACTACTGTTACAACCCCTCACACTAGACTACTGTTACAACCCCTCACACTAAACTACTGTTATAACCCCTCACACTAGACTACTGACATGACCCCTCACACTAGACTACTGACATGACCCCTCACACTAGACTACTGACATGACCCCTCACACTAGACTACTGACATGACCCCTCACACTAGACTACTGTTATAACGCCTCACACTAGACTACTGACATAACCCCTCCCACTAGACATAACCCCTCACCCTAGACTACTGACATAACCCCTCCCACTAGACTACTGCCAAAACCCCTCCCACTAGACTACTGCTACACTGTCTCCCCTGACATAACCCCTCCCACTAGACTACTGCCATAACCCCTCACACTAGACTACTGCTACACTGTCTCCCCTGACATAACCCCTCCCACTAGACTACTGCTACACTGTCTCCCCTGACATAACCCCTCCCACTAGACTACTGCTACACTGTCTCCCCTGACATAACCCCTCCCACTAGACTACTGCCATAACCCCTCCCACTAGACTACTGCTACACTGTCTCCCCTGACATAACCCCTCCCACTAGACCACTGACATAACCCCTCCCACTAGACTACTGACATGACCCCTCCCACTAGACTACTGACATGACACCTCACACTAGACTACTGTTACAACCCCTCACACTAGACTATTGACATAACCCCTCACACAAGACTACTGACAAGACCCCTCACACTAGACCACTGACATAACCCCTCACACGAGACTACTGACATGACCCCTCCCACTAGACTACTGTTATAACCCCTCACACTAGACTACTGACATGACCCCTCACACTAGACTACTGATATAACTCCTCACACTAGACTACTGACATGACCCCTCACACTAGACTACTGACATGACCCCTCACACTAGACTACTGTTACAACCCCTCACACTAGACTACTGACATAACCCCTCACACTAGACTACTGTTATAACCCCTCACACTAGACTACTGACATGACCCCTCACACTAGACTACTGTTATAACCCCTCACACTAGACTACTGACATGACCCCTCACACTAGACTACTGACATAACCCCTAGACTACTGAAATGACCCCTCACACTAGACTACTGAAATGACCCCTCACACTAGACTACTGTTACAACCCCTCACACTACACTACTGACATAACCCCTCACACTAGACTACTGACATTACCCCTCACACTAGACTACTGTTATAACCCCTCACACTAGCCTACTGACATGACCCCTCACACTAGACTACTGTTACAACCCCTCACACTAGACTACTGACATAACCCCTCACACTAGACTACTGACATGACCCCTCACACTAGACTACTGACATGACCCCTCACACTAGACTACTGATATAACCCCTCACAATAGACTACTGAAATAACCCCTCACACTAGACTACTGACATAACCCCTCACACTAGACTACTGTTACAACCCCTCACACTAGACTACTGTTACAACCCCTCACACTAGACTACTGTTATAACCCCTCACACTAGACTACTGACATGATCCCTCACACTAGACTACTGTTACAACCCCTCACACTAGACTACTGACATGACCCCTCACACTAGACTACTGACATGACCCCTCACACTAGACTACTGTTACAACCCCTCACACTAGACTACTGTTACAACCCCTCACACTAAACTACTGTTATAACCCCTCACACTAGACTACTGACATGACCCCTCACACTAGACTACTGACATGACCCCTCACACTAGACTACTGACATGACCCCTCACACTAGACTACTGACATGACCCCTCACACTAGACTACTGTTATAACGCCTCACACTAGACTACTGACATAACCCCTCCCACTAGACATAACCCCTCACCCTAGACTACTGACATAACCCCTCCCACTAGACTACTGCCAAAACCCCTCCCACTAGACTACTGCTACACTGTCTCCCCTGACATAACCCCTCCCACTAGACTACTGCCATAACCCCTCACACTAGACTACTGCTACACTGTCTCCCCTGACATAACCCCTCCCACTAGACTACTGCTACACTGTCTCCCCTGACATAACCCCTCCCACTAGACTACTGCTACACTGTCTCCCCTGACATAACCCCTCCCACTAGACTACTGCCATAACCCCTCCCACTAGACTACTGCTACACTGTCTCCCCTGACATAACCCCTCCCACTAGACCACTGACATAACCCCTCCCACTAGACTACTGACATGACCCCTCCCACTAGACTACTGACATGACACCTCACACTAGACTACTGTTACAACCCCTCACACTAGACTATTGACATAACCCCTCACACAAGACTA
Organism: Oncorhynchus kisutch; assembly: GCF_002021735.2. NCBI lineage: Eukaryota > Metazoa > Chordata > Actinopteri > Salmoniformes > Salmonidae > Oncorhynchus > Oncorhynchus kisutch. The sequence continues at coordinate 44,592,317 of NC_034198.2, forward strand.
CTGACAAGACCCCTCACACTAGACCACTGACATAACCCCTCACACGAGACTACTGACATGACCCCTCCCACTAGACTACTGTTATAACCCCTCACACTAGACTACTGACATGACCCCTCACACTAGACTACTGATATAACTCCTCACACTAGACTACTGACATGACCCCTCACACTAGACTACTGACATGACCCCTCACACTAGACTACTGTTACAACCCCTCACACTAGACTACTGACATAACCCCTCACACTAGACTACTGTTATAACCCCTCACACTAGACTACTGACATGACCCCTCACACTAGACTACTGTTATAACCCCTCACACTAGACTACTGACATGACCCCTCACACTAGACTACTGACATAACCCCTAGACTACTGAAATGACCCCTCACACTAGACTACTGAAATGACCCCTCACACTAGACTACTGTTACAACCCCTCACACTACACTACTGACATAACCCCTCACACTAGACTACTGACATTACCCCTCACACTAGACTACTGTTATAACCCCTCACACTAGCCTACTGACATGACCCCTCACACTAGACTACTGTTACAACCCCTCACACTAGACTACTGACATAACCCCTCACACTAGACTACTGACATGACCCCTCACACTAGACTACTGACATGACCCCTCACACTAGACTACTGATATAACCCCTCACAATAGACTACTGAAATAACCCCTCACACTAGACTACTGACATAACCCCTCACACTAGACTACTGACAAGACCCCTCACACTAGACTACTGACATAACCCCTCACACTAGACTACTGACATGACCCCTCCCACTAGACTACTTTTATAACCCCTCACACTAGACTACTGACATGACCCCTCACACTAGACTACTGATATAACTCCTCACACTAGACTACTGACATGACCCCTCACACTAGACTACTGACATGACCCCTCACACTAGACTACTGTTACAACCCCTCACACTAGACTACTGTTACAACCCCTCACACTAGACTACTGTTATAACCCCTCACACTAGACTACTGACATGATCCCTCACACTAGACTACTGTTACAACCCCTCACACTAGACTACTGACATAACCCCTCACACTAGACTACTGTTATAACCCCTCACACTAGACTACTGTTATAACCCCTCACACTAAACTACTGACATGACCCCTCACACTAGACTACTGACATGACCCCTCACACTAGACTACTGACATGACCCCCTCACACTAGACTACTGACATGACCCCTCACACTAGACTACTGTTATAATGCCTCACACTAGACTACTGACATAACCCCTCCCACTAGACATAACCCCTCACACTAGACTACTGACATAACCCCTCCCACTAGACTACTGCCAAAACTCCTCCCACTAGACTACTGCTACACTGTCTCCCCTGACATAACCCCTCCCACTAGACTACTGCCATAACCCCTCACACTAGACTACTGCTACACTGTCTCCCCTGACATAACCCCTCCCACTAGACTACTGCTACACTGTCTCCCCTGACATAACCCCTCCCACTAGACTACTGCCATAACCCCTCCCACTAGACTACTGCTACACTGTCTCCCCTGACATAACCCCTCCCACTAGACTACTGACATAACCCCTCCCACTAGACTACTGACATGACCCCTCCCACTAGACTACTGAGATGACCCCTCACACTAGACTACTGTTACAACCCCTCACACTAGACTACTGACATAAACACTCACACTAGACTACTGTTATAACCCCTCACACTAAACTACTGACATGACCCCTCACACTAGACTACTGACATGACCCCTCACACTAGACTACTGACATGACCCCTCACAATAGACTACTGACATGACCCCTCACACTAGACTACTGTTATAACGCCTCACACTAGACTACTGACATAACCCCTCCCACTAGACATAACCCCTCACACTAGACTACTGACATAACCCCTCCCACTAGACTACTGCTACACTGTCTCCCCTGACATAACCCCTCCCACTAGACTACTGCCATAACCCCTCACACTAGACTACTGCTACACTGTCTCCCCTGACATAACCCCTCCCACTAGACTACTGACATAACCCCTCCCACTAGACTACTGACATGACCCCTCCCACTAGACTACTGACATGACCCCTCCCACTAGACTACTGACATGACCCCTCACACTAGACTACTGACATGAACCCTCCCACTAGACTACTGACATAACCCCTCCCACTAGACTACTGAATAACCCCTCCCACTAGACAACTGACATAACCCCTCACACTAGACTACTGACATAACCCCTCCCACTAGACTACTGACATGACCCCTCACACTAGACTACTGACATGACCCCTCACACTAGACTACTGATATAACTCCTCACACTAGACTACTGACATGACCCCTCACACTAGACTACTGACATGACCCCTCACACTAGACTACTGTTACAACCCCTCACACTAGACTACTGACATAACCCCTCACACTAGACTACTGTTATAACCCCTCACACTAGACTACTGACATGACCCCTCACACTAGACTACTGTTATAACCCCTCACACTAGACTACTGACATGACCCCTCACACTAGACTACTGACATAACCCCTAGACTACTGACATGACCCCTCACACTAGACTACTGTTACAACCCCTCACACTAGACTACTGTTAAAACCCCTCACACTAGACTACTGACATAACCCCTCACACTAGACTACTGACATGACCCCTCACACTAGACTACTGACATTACCCCTCACACTAGACTACTGTTATAACCCCTCACACTAGCCTACTGACATGACCCCTCACACTAGACTACTGTTACAACCTCTCACACTAGACTACTGACATAACCCCTCACACTAGACTACTGACATGACCCCTCACACTAGACTACTGACATGACCCCTCACACTAGACTACTGATATAACCCCTCACACTAGACTACTGAAATAACCCCTCACACTAGACTACTGACATAACCCCTCACACTAGACTACTGACATGACCCCTCCAACTAGACTACTGTTATAACCCCTCACACTAGACTACTGACATGACCCCTCACACTAGACTACTGATATAACTCCTCACACTTGACTACTGACATGACCCCTCACACTAGACTACTGACATGACCCCTCACACTAGACTGCTGTTACAACCCCTCACACTAGACTACTGTTATAACCCCTCACACTAGACTACTGACATGACCCCTCACACTAGACTACTGTTACAACCCCTCACACTAGACTACTGACATAACCCCTCACACTAGACTACTGTTATAACCCCTCACACTAAACTACTGACATGACCCCTCACACTAGACTACTGACATGACCCCTCACACTAGACTACTGACATAACCCCTCCCACTAGACATAACCCCTCACACTAGACTACTGACATAACCCCTCCCACTAGACTACTGCCATAACCCCTCCCACTAGACTACTGCTACACTGTCTCCCCTGACATAACCCCTCCCACTAGACTACTGACATAACCCCTCCCACTAGACTACTGACATGACCCCTCCCACTAGACTACTGACATGACCCCTCCCACTAGACTACTGACATGACCCCTCACACTAGACTACTGACATGAACCCTCCCACTAGACTACTGACATAACCCCTCCCACTAGACTACTGATATAACCCCTCCCACTAGACTACTGATATAACCCCTCCCACTAGACAACTGACATAACCCCTCACACTAGACTACTGACATAACCCCTCCCACTAGACTACTGATATGACCCCTCAAACTAGACTACTGCCATAACCCCTCACACTAGACTACTGCCATAACCCCTCACACTAGACTACTGACATGACCCCTCCCACTAGACTACTGACATGACCCCTCACACTAGACTACTGTTATCAAATCAAATCAAATCAAATCAAATTTATTCATATAGCCCTTCGTACATCAGCTGATATCTCAAAGTGCTGTACAGAAACCCAGCCTAAAACCCCAAACAGCAAGCAATGCAGGTGTAGAAGCACGGTGGCTAGGAAAAACTCCCTAGAAAGGCCAATACCTAGGAAGAAACCTAGAGAGGAACCTGGCTATGTGGGGTGGCCAGTCCTCTTCTGGCTGTGCCGGGTGGAGATTATAACAGAACATGGCCAAGATGTTCAAATGTTCATAAATGACCAGCATGGTCGAATAATAATAAGGCAGAACAGTTGAAACTGGAGCAGCAGCACAGTCAGGTGGAAGTTGAAACTGGAGCAGCAGCATGGCCAGGTGGACTGGGGACAGCAAGGAGTCATCATGTCAGGTAGTCCTGGGGCATGGTCCTAGGGCTCAGGTCCTCCGAGAGAGAGAAAGAAAGAGAGAAGGAGAGAATTAGAGAACGCACACTTAGATTCACACAGGACACCGAATAGGACAGGAGAAGTACTCCAGATATAACAAACTGACCCCAGCCCCCCGACACATAAACTACTGCAGCATAAATACTGGAGGCTGAGACAGGAGGGGTCAGGAGACACTGTGGCCCCATCCGAGGACACCCCCGGACAGGGCCAAACAGGAAGGATATAACCCCACCCACTTTGCCAAAGCACAGCCCCCACACCACTAGAGGGATATCTTCAACCACCAACTTACCATCCTGAGACAAGGCTGAGTATAGCCCACAAAGATCTCCGCCACGGCACAACCCAAGGGGGGGGCGCCAACCCAGACAGGATGACCACAACAGTGAATCAACCCACTCAGGTGACGCACCCCCTCCAGGGACGGCATGAGAGAGCCCCAGCAAGCCAGTGACTCAGCCCCTGTAATAGGGTTAGAGGCAGAGAATCCCAGTGGAAAGAGGGGAACCGGCCAGGCAGAGACAGCAAGGGCGGTTCGTTGCTCCAGAGCCTTTCCGTTCACCTTCCCACTCCTGGGCCAGACTACACTCAATCATATGACCCACTGAAGAGATGAGTCTTCATTAAAGACTTAAAGGTTGAGACCGAGTTTGCGTCTCTGACATGGGTAGGCAGACCGTTCCATAAAAATGGAGCTCTATAGGAGAAAGCACTGCCTCCAGCTGTTTGCTTAGAAATTCTAGGGACAATTAGGAGGCCTGCGTCTTGTGACCGTAGCGTACGTATAGGTATGTACGGCAGGACCAAATCAGAGAGATAGGTAGGAGCAAGCCCATGTAATGCTTTGTAGGTTAGCAGTAAAACCTTGAAATCAGCCCTTGCTTTGACAGGAAGCCAGTGTAGAGAGGCTAGCACTGGAGTAATATGATCAAATTTTTTGGTTCTAGTCAGGATTCTAGCAGCCGTATTTAGCACTAACTGAAGTTTATTTAGTGCTTTATCCGGGTAGCCGGAAAATAGAGCATTGCAGTAGTCTAACCTAGAAGTGACAAAAGCATGGATTAATTTTTCTGCATCATTTTTGAAAAATGAAAAAAGCTGTCCTTGAAATGGTCTTGATATGTTCTTCAAAAGAGAGATCAGGGTCCAGAGTAACGCCGAGGTCCTTCACAGTTTTATTTGAGACGACTGTACAACCATTAAGATTAATTGTCAGATTCAACAGAAGATCTCTTTGTTTCTTGGGACCTAGAACAAGCATCTCTGTTTTGTCCGAGTTTAATAGTAGAAAGTTTGCAGCCATCCACTTCCTTATGTCTGAAACACATGCTTCTAGCGAGGGCAATTTTGGGGCTTCACCATGTTTCATTGAAATGTACAGCTGTGTGTCATCCGCATAGCAGTGAAAGTTTACATTATGTTTTCGAATAACATCCCCAAGAGGTAAAATATATAGTGAAAACAATAGTGGTCCTAAAACGGAACCTTGAGGAACACCGAAATTTACAGTTGATTTGTCAGAGGACAAACCATTCACAGAGACAAACTGATATCTTTCCGACAGATAAGATCTAAACCAGGCCAGAACATGTCCGTGTAGACCAATTTGGGTTTCCAATCTCTCCAAAAGAATGTGGTGATCGATGGTATCAAAAGCAGCACTAAGGTCTAGGAGCACGAGGACAGATGCAGAGCCTCGGTCCGATGCCATTAAAATGTCATTTACCACCTTCACAAGTGCCGTCTCAGTGCTATGATGGGGTCTAAAACCAGACTGAAGCATTTCGTATACATTGTTTGTCTTCAGGAAGGCAGTGAGTTGCTGCGCAACAGCCTTCTCTAAAATTTTTGAGAGGAATGGAAGATTCGATATAGGCCGATAGTTTTTTATATTTTCTGGGTCAAGGTTTGGCTTTTTCAAGAGAGGCTTTATTACTGCCACTTTTAGTGAGTTTGGTACACATCCGGTGGATAGAGAGCCGTTTATTATGTTCAACATAGGAGGGCCAAGCACAGGAAGCAGCTCTTTCAGTAGTTTAGTTGGAATAGGGTCCAGTATGCAGCTTGAAGGTTTAGAGGCCATGATTATTTTCATCATTGTGTCAAGAGATATAGTACTAAAACACTTGAGCGTCTCTCTTGATCCTAGGTCCTGGAAGAGTTGTGCAACTGGAGGTTTGGACAACTGAGGTTTGGAGGAATACGCAGGTTTAAAGAGGAGTCCGTAATTTGCTTTCTAATAATCATAATCTTTTCCTCAAAGAAGTTCATGAATTTATCACTGCTAAAGTGAAAGTCATCCTCTCTTGGGGAATGCTGCCTTTTAGTTAGCTTTGCGACAGTATTAAAAAGGAATTTCGGATTGTTCTTATTTTCCTCAATTAAGTTAGAAAAATAGGATGATCGAGCAGCAGTAAGGGCTCTACGGTACTGCACGGTACCGTCCTTCCAAGCTAGTCGGAAGACTTCCAGTTTGGTGTGGCGCCATTTCCGTTCCAATTTTCTGGAAGCTTGCTTCAGAGCTCGGGTATTTTCTGTGTACCAGGGAGCTAGTTTTTTATGAGACATTTTTTTAGTTTTTAGGGGTGCAACTGCATCTAGGGTATTGCGCAAGGTTAAATTGAGATCCTCAGTTAGGTGGTTAACTGATTTTTGTCCTCTGGCGTCCTTGGGTAGGCAGAGGGAGTCTGGAAGGGCATCAAGGAATCTTTGTGTTGTCTGTGAATTTATAGCACGACTTTTGATGTTCCTTGGTTGGGGTCTAAGCAGATTATTTGTTGCAATTGCAAACGTAATAAAATGGTGGTCCGATAGTCCAGGATTATGAGGAAAAACATTAAGATCCACCACATTTATTCCATGGGACAAAACTAGGTCCAGCGTATGACTGTGACAGTGAGTGGGTCCAGAGACATGTTGGACAAAACCCACTGAGTCGATGATGGCTCCGAAAGCCTTTTGGAGTGGGTCTGTGGACTTTTCCATGTGAATATTAAAGTCACCAAAGATTAGAATATTATCTGCTATGACTACAAGGCCCGATAGGAATTCAGGGAACTCAGTGAGAAACGCTGTATATGGCCCAGGAGGCCTGTAAACAGTAGCTATAAAAAGTGATTGAGTAGGCTGCATAGATTTCATGACTAGAAGCTCAAAAGACAAAAATGCCTTTTTTTTTTTTGTAAATTGAAATTTGCTATCGTAAATGTTAGCAACACCTCCACCTTTGCGGGATGCACGGGGGATATGGTCACTAGTGTAGCCAGGAGGTGAGGCCTCATTTAAAACAGTAAATTCATCAGGCTTAAGCCATGTTTCAGTCAGGCCAATCACATCAAGATTATGATCAGTGATTAGTTCATTGACTATAATTGCCTTTGAAGTAAGGGATCTAACATTAAGTAGCCCTATTTTGAGATGTGAGGTATCATGATCTCTTTCAGTAATGACAGGAATGGAGGTGGTCTTTATCCTAGTGAGATTGCTAAGGCGAACACCGCCATGTTTAGTTTTGCCCAACCTAGGTCGAGGCACAGACACGGTCTCAATGGTGATAGCTGAGCTGACTACACTGACTGTGCTAATGGCAGACTCCACTATGCTGGCAGGCTGGCTAACAGCCTGCTGCCTGGCCTGCACCCTATTTCATTGTGGAGCTAGAGGAGTTAGAGCCCTGTCTATGTTGGTAGATAAGATGAGAGCACCCCTCCAGCTAGGATGGAGTCCGTCACTCCTCAGCAGGTCAGGCTTGGTCCTGTTTGTGGGTGAGTCCCAGAAAGAGGGCCAATTATCTACAAATTCTAACTTTTGGGAGGGGCAGAAAACAGTTTTCAACCAGCGATTGAGTTGTGAGACTCTGCTGTAGAGCTCATCACTCCCCCTAACTGGGAGGGGGCCAGAGACAATTACTCGATGCCGACACATCTTTCTAGCTGATATGCACGCAGAAGCTATGTTGCGCTTGGTGATTTCTGACTGTTTCATCCTAACATCGTTGGTGCCGACGTGGATAACAATATCTCTATACTCTCTACACTCGCCAGTTTTAGCTTTAGCCAGCACCATCTTCAGATTAGCCTTAACGTCGGTAGCCCTGCCCCCGGGTAAACAGTGTATGATCGCTGGATGATTCGCTTTAAGTCTAATACTGCGGGTAATGGAGTCGCCAATGACTAGAGTTTTCAATTTGTCAGAGCTAATGGTGGGAAGCTTCGGCGTCTCAGACCCCGTAACGGGAGGAGTAGAGACCAGAGAAGAATCGGCCTCTGACTCCGACCTGCTGCTTAATGGGGAAAACCGGTTGAAAGTTTCTGTCGGCTGAATGAGCGACACCGGTTGAGCGTTCCTACAGCATTTCCTTCCAGAAACCGTGAGAAAGTTGTCCGGCTGCGGGGACTGTGCCAGGGGATTTACACTACTATCTGTACTTACTGGTGCCACAGACGCTGTTTCATCCTTTCCTACACTGAAATTACCCTTGCCTAACGATTGCGTCTGAAGCTGGGCTTGCAGCACAGCTATCCTCGCCGTAAGGCGAGTACAGCGGCTGCAATTAGAAGGCATCATGTTAATGTTACTACTTAGCTTCGGCTGTTGGAGGTCCTGACGAATCGTGTCCAGATAAAGCGTCCGGAGTGAAAAAGTTGAGGAAAAAATAAATAAATATATGAACGGTAATTAAAAAGTGAAAACCGTAAAGTTGTCAGGTAGCAAAACAGGTTGGCAACAAAACGCACAGCAACTCGAAAACAAGCCTGCAAGTTGTGACCGGAAATGACGTCAGACCATTGGTGCTGAACCCCTCACATAACCCCTCACACTAGACTACTGACATAACCCCTCACACTAGACTACTGACATGACCCCTCCCACTAGACTACTGACATGACCCCTCACACTAGACTACTGTTATAACCCCTCATAGTAGACTACTGTTATAACCCCTCACACTAGACTACTGACATGACCCCTCACACTAGACCACTGACATGACCCCTCCCACTAGACTACTTACATGACCCCTCACACTAGACTACTGACATAACCCCTCACACTAGACTACTGACATAACCCCTCACACTAGACTACTGTTATAACCCCTCACACTAGACTACTGATATAACTTCTCACACTAGACTACTGACATGACCTCTCACACTAGACTACTGACATAACCCCTCACACTAGACTACTGTTACAACCCCTCACACTAGACTACTGACATGACACCTCCCACTAGACTACTGACATGACCCCTCACACTAGACTACTGACATAACCCCTCATAGTAGACTACTGTTATAACCCCTCACACTAGACTACTGTTATAACGCCTCACACTAGACTACTGACATAACCCCTCACACTAGACTACTGACATGACCCCTCCCACTAGACTACTTTTATAACCCCTCACACTAGACTACTGACATGACCCCTCACACTAGACTACTGATATAACTCCTCACACTAGACTACTGACATGACCCCTCACACTAGACTACTGACATGACCCCTCACACTAGACTACTGTTACAACCCCTCACACTAGACTACTGTTACAACCCCTCACACTAGACTACTGTTATAACCCCTCACACTAGACTACTGACATGATCCCTCACACTAGACTACTGTTACAACCCCTCACACTAGACTACTGACATAACCCCTCACACTAGACTACTGACATGACCCCTCACACTAGACTACTGACATGACCCCTCACACTAGACTACTGACATGACCCCTCACACTAGACTACTGTTATAACCCCTCCCACTAGACATAACCCCTCACACTAGACTACTGCTACACTGTCTCCCCTGACATAACCCCTCCCACTAGACTACTGCTACACTGTCTCCCCTGACATAACCCCCCCCACTAGACTACTGCCATAACCCCTCCCACTAGACTACTGCTACACTGTCTCCCCTGACATAACTCCTCCCACTAGACTACTGACATAACCCCTCCCACTAGACTACTGACATGACCCCTCACACTAGACTACTGTTACAACCCCTCACACTAGACTACTGACATAAACACTCACACTAGACTACTGTTATAACCCCTCACACTAAACTACTGACATGACCCCTCACACTAGACTGCTGACATGACCCCTCACACTAGACTACTGACATAACCCCTCAAACTAGACTACTGACATAACCCCTCACACTAGACTACTGTTATAACCCCTCACACTAGACTACTGATATAACTTCTCACACTAGACTACTGTTATAACCCCTCACACTAGACTACTGACATAACCCCTCCCACTAGACATAACCCCTCACACTAGACTACTGACATAACCCCTCCCACTAGACTACTGACATAACCCCTCCCACTAGACTACTGCTACACTGTGTCCCCTGACATAACCCCTCCCACTAGACTACTGCCATAACCCCTCACACTAGACTACTGCTACACTGTCTCCCTTGACATAACCCCTCCCACTAGACTACTGACATAACCCCTCCCACTAGACTACTGACATGACCCCTCCCACTAGACTACTGACATGACCCCTCACACTAGACTACTGTTACAACCCCTCACACTAGACTACTGACATAAACACTCACACTAGACTACTGTTATAACCCCTCACACTAAACTACTGACATGACCCCTCACACTAGACTACTGACATGACCCCTCACACTAGACTACTGACATGACCCCTCACAATAGACTACTGACATGACCCCTCACACTAGACTACTGTTATAACGCCTCACACTAGACTACTGACATAACCCCTCCCACTAGACTACTGACATAACCCCTCCCACTAGACTACTGCTACACTGTGTCCCCTGACATAACCCCTCCCACTAGACTACTGCCATAACCCCTCACACTAGACTACTGCTACACTGTCTCCCCTGACATAACCCCTCCCACTAGACTACTGCTACACTGTCTCCCCTGAAATAACCCCTCCCACTAGACTACTGCTACACTGTCTCCCCTGACATAACCCCTCCCACTAGACTACTGCCATAACCCCTCACACTAGACTACTGCTACACTGTCTCCCCTGACATAACCCCTCCCACTAGACTACTGACATAACCCCTCCCACTAGACTACTGACATGACCCCTCCCACTAGACTACTGACATGACCCCTCCCACTAGACTACTGACATGACCCCTCACAGTAGACTACTGACATGAACCCTCCCACTAGACTACTGACATAACCCCTCCCACTAGACTACTGAATAACCCCTCCCACTAGACAACTGACATAACCCCTCACACTAGACTACTGACATAACCCCTCCCACTAGACTACTGACATGACCCCTCACACTAGACTACTGATATAACTCCTCACACTAGACTACTGACATGACCCCTCACACTAGACTACTGACATGACCCCTCACACTAGACTACTGTTATAACCCCTCACACTAGACTACTGACATAACCCCTCACACTAGACTACTGTTATAACCCCTCACACTAGACTACTGTTATAACCCCTCACACTAGACTACTGACATGACCCCTCACACTAGACTACTGACATAACCCCTAGACTACTGACATGACCCCTCACACTAGACTACTGTTACAAACCCCTCACACTAGACTACTGTTAAAACCCCTGACACTAGACTACTGACATAACCCCTCACACTAGACTACTGACATGACCCCTCACACTAGACTACTGACATTACCCCTCACACTAGACTACTGTTATAACCCCTCACACTAGCCTACTGACATGACGCCTCACACTAGACTACTGACATTACCCCTCACACTAGACTACTGTTATAACCCCTCACACTAGCCTACTGACATGACGCCTCACACTAGACTACTGTTACAACCCCTCACACTAGACTACTGACATGACCCCTCACACTAGACTACTGTTATAACCCCTCCCACTAGACATAACCCCTCACACTAGACTACTGCTACACTGTCTCCCCTGACATAACCCCTCCCACTAGACTACTGCTACACTGTCTCCCCTGACATAACCCCCCCCACTAGACTACTGCCATAACCCCTCCCACTAGACTACTGCTACACTGTCTCCCTTGACATAACCCCTCCCACTAGACTACTGACATAACCCCTCCCACTAGACTACTGACATGACCCCTCCCACTAGACTACTGACATGACCCCTCACACTAGACTACTGTTACAACCCCTCACACTAGACTACTGTTACAACCCCTCACACTAGACTACTGTTATAACCCCTCACACTAGACTACTGACATGATCCCTCACACTAGACTACTGTTACAACCCCTCAAACTAGACTACTGACATAACCCCTCACACTAGACTACTGTTATAACCCCTCACACTAAACTACTGACATGACCCCTCACACTAGACTACTGACATGACCCCTCACACTAGACTACTGACATGACCCCTCACACTAGACTACTGACATGACCCCTCACACTAGACTACTGTTATAACCCCTCCCACTAGACATAACCCCTCACACTAGACTACTGCTACACTGTCTCCCCTGACATAACCCCTCCCACTAGACTACTGCTACACTGTCTCCCCTGACATAACCCCCCCACTAGACTACTACCATAACCCCTCCCACTAGACTACTGCTACACTGTCTCCCTTGACATAACCCCTCCCACTAGACTACTGACATAACCCCTCCCACTAGACTACTGACATGACCCCTCCCACTAGACTACTGACATGACCCCTCACACTAGACTACTGTTACAACCCCTCACACTAGACTACTGACATAAACACTCACACTAGACTACTGTTATAACCCCTCACACTAAACTACTGACATGACCCCTCACACTAGACTACTGACATGACCCCTCACACTAGACTACTGACATGACCCCTCACAATAGACTACTGACATGACCCCTCACACTAGACTACTGTTATAACCCCTCCCACTAGACATAACCCCTCACACTAGACTACTGCTACACTGTCTCCCCTGACATAACCCCTCCCACTAGACTACTGCTACACTGTCTCCCCTGAAATAACCCCTCCCACTAGACTACTGCTACACTGTCTCCCCTGACATAACCCCTCCCACTAGACTACTGCCATAACCCCTCACACTAGACTACTGCTACACTGTCTCCCCTGACATAACCCCTCCCACTAGACTACTGACATAACCCCTCCCACTAGACTACTGACATGACCCCTCCCACTAGACTACTGACATGACCCCTCCCACTAGACTACTGACATGACCCCTCACAGTAGACTACTGACATGAACCCTCCCACTAGACTACTGACATAACCCCTCCCACTAGACTACTGAATAACCCCTCACACTAGACTACTGACATGACCCCTCACACTAGACTACTGACATTACCCCTCACACTAGACTACTGTTATAACCCCTCACACTAGCCTACTGACATGACGCCTCACACTAGACTACTGACATTACCCCTCACACTAGACTACTGTTATAACCCTCACACTAGCCTACTGACATGACGCCTCACACTAGACTACTGTTACAACCCCTCACACTAGACTACTGACATGGACCCCTCACACTAGACTACTGTTATAACCCCTCCCACTAGACATAACCCCTCACACTAGACTACTGCTACACTGTCTCCCCTGACATAACCCCTCCCACTAGACTACTGCTACACTGTCTCCCCTGACATAACCCCCCCCACTAGACTACTGCCATAACCCCTCCCACTAGACTACTGCTACACTGTCTCCCTTGACATAACCCCTCCCACTAGACTACTGACATAACCCCTCCCACTAGACTACTGACATGACCCCTCCCACTAGACTACTGACATGACCCCTCACACTAGACTACTGTTACAACCCCTCACACTAGACTACTGTTACAACCCCTCACACTAGACTACTGTTATAACCCCTCACACTAGACTACTGACATGATCCCTCACACTAGACTACTGTTACAAACCCCTCAAACTAGACTACTGACATAACCCCTCACACTAGACTACTGTTATAACCCCTCACACTAAACTACTGACATGACCCCTCACACTAGACTACTGACATGACCCCTCACACTAGACTACTGACATGACCCCTCACACTAGACTACTGACATGACCCCTCACACTAGACTACTGTTATAACCCCTCCCACTAGACATAACCCCTCACACTAGACTACTGCTACACTGTCTCCCCTGACATAACCCCTCCCACTAGACTACTGCTACACTGTCTCCCCTGAAATAACCCCTCCCACTAGACTACTGCTACACTGTCTCCCCCTGACATAACCCCTCCCACTAGACTACTGCCATAACCCCTCACACTAGACTACTGCTACACTGTCTCCCCTGACATAACCCCTCCCACTAGACTACTGACATAACCCCTCCCACTAGACTACTGACATGACCCCTCCCACTAGACTACTGACATGACCCCTCCCACTAGACTACTGACATGACCCCTCACAGTAGACTACTGACATGAACCCTCCCACTAGACTACTGACATAACCCCTCCCACTAGACTACTGAATAACCCCTCACACTAGACTACTGACATGACCCCTCACACTAGACTACTGACATTACCCCTCACACTAGACTACTGTTATAACCCCTCACACTAGCCTACTGACATGACGCCTCACACTAGACTACTGACATTACCCCTCACACTAGACTACTGTTATAACCCCTCACACTAGCCTACTGACATGACGCCTCACACTAGACTACTGTTACAACCCCTCACACTAGACTACTGACATGACCCCTCACACTAGACTACTGTTATAACCCCTCCCACTAGACATAACCCCTCACACTAGACTACTGCTACACTGTCTCCCCTGACATACCCCTCCCACTAGACTACTGCTACACTGTCTCCCCGGACATAACCCCCCCCCACTAGACTACTGCCATAACCCCTCCCACTAGACTACTGCTACACTGTCTCCCTTGACATAACCCCTCCCACTAGACTACTGACATAACCCCTCCCACTAGACTACTGACATGACCCCTCCCACTAGACTACTGACATGACCCCTCACACTAGACTACTGTTACAACCCCTCACACTAGACTACTGTTACAACCCCTCACACTAGACTACTGTTATAACCCCTCACACTAGACTACTGACATGATCCCTCACACTAGACTACTGTTACAACCCCTCAAACTAGACTACTGACATAACCCCTCACACTAGACTACTGTTATAACCCCTCACACTAAACTACTGACATGACCCCTCACACTAGACTACTGACATGACCCCTCACACTAGACTACTGACATGACCCCTCACACTAGACTACTGACATGACCCCTCACACTAGACTACTGTTATAACCCCTCCCACTAGACATAACCCCTCACACTAGACTACTGCTACACTGTCTCCCCTGACATAACCCCTCCCACTAGACTACTGCTACACTGTCTCCCCTGACATAACCCCCCCCACTAGACTACTGCCATAACCCCTCCCACTAGACTACTGCTACACTGTCTCCCTTGACATAACCCCTCCCACTAGACTACTGACATAACCCCTCCCACTAGACTACTGACATGACCCCTCCCACTAGACTACTGACATGACCCCTCACACTAGACTACTGTTACAACCCCTCACACTAGACTACTGACATAAACACTCACACTAGACTACTGTTATAACCCTCACACTAAACTACTGACATGACCCCTCACACTAGACTACTGACATGACCCCTCACACTAGACTACTGACATGACCCCTCACAATAGACTACTGACATGACCCCTCACACTAGACTACTGTTATAACCCCTCCCACTAGACATAACCCCTCACACTAGACTACTGCTACACTGTCTCCCCTGACATAACCCCTCCCACTAGACTACTGCTACACTGTCTCCCCTGAAATAACCCCTCCCACTAGACTACTGCTACACTGTCTCCCCTGACATAACCCCTCCCACTAGACTACTGCCATAACCCCTCACACTAGACTACTGCTACACTGTCTCCCTGACATAACCCCTCCCAATAGACTACTGACATAACCCTCCCACTAGACTACTGACATGACCCCTCCCACTAGACTACTGACATGACCCCTCCCACTAGACTACTGACATGACCCCTCACAGTAGACTACTGACATGAACCCTCCCACTAGACTACTGACATAACCCCTCCCACTAGACTACTGAATAACCCCTCCCACTAGACAACTGACATAACCCCTCACACTAGACTACTGACATAACCCCTCCCACTAGACTACTGACATGACCCCTCACACTAGACTATCTGATATAACTCCTCACACTAGACTACTGACATGACCCCTCACACTAGACTACTGTTATAACCCCTCACACTAGACTACTGACATGACCCCTCACACTAGACTACTGACATAACCCCTAGACTACGACATGACCCCTCACACTAGACTACTGTTACAACCCCTCACACTAGACTACTGTTAAACCCCTGACACTAGACTACTGACATAACCCCTCACACTAGACTACTGACATGACCCCTCACACTAGACTACTGACATTACCCCTCACACTAGGACTACTGTTATAACCCCTCACACTAGCCTACTGACATGACGCCTCACACTAGACTACTGACATTACCCCTCACACTAGACTATTTTATAACCCCTCACACTAGCCCACTGACATGACGCCTCACACTAGACTACTGTTACAACCCCCTCACACTAGACTACTGACATGACCCCTCACACTAGACTACTGTTATAACCCCTCCCACTAGACATAACCCCTCACACTAGCACTACTGCTACACTGTCTCCCCTGACATAACCCCTTCCCACTAGACTACTGCTACACTGTCTCCCTGACATAACCCCTCACATTAGACTACTGACATAACCCCTCCCACTAGACTACTGACATGACCCCTCACACTAGACTACTGATAAACTCCTCACACTAGACTACTGACATGACCCCTCACACTAGACTACTGACAAGACCCCTCACACTAGACTACTGTTATAACCCCTCCACTAGACATAACCCTTCACCTAGACTACTGCTACACTGTCTCCCCTGACATAACCCCTCCCACTAGACTACTGCTACACTGTCTCCCCTGACATACACCCCCCCACTAGACTACTGCCATAACCCCTTCCCACTAGACTACTGCTACACTGTCTCCCTTGACATACACCCTCCCACTAGACTACTGACATAACCCCTCCCACTAGACTACTGACATGACCCCTCCCACTAACACTGACATGACCCCTCGACACTAGACTACTGTTACAACCCCTCACACTAGACTACTGTTACAACCCCTCACACTAGACTACTGTTATAACCCTCCACATAGACTACTGACATGATCCTCACACTAGACTACTCGTTACAACCCCCTCAATACTAGACTACTGACATAACCCTCCGCACTAGACTACTGTTATATTACCCCTACACTAAACTACTGACATGACCCCTCACACTAGACTACTGACATGACCCCTCACACTAGACTACTGACATGACCCCCTCACACTAGACTACTGACTGACCCCTCACACTAGACTAACTCCTGTTATAACCCCTCCCACTAGACATAACCCCTCACACATGACTACTGCTACACTGTCTCCCCTGACATAACCCCTCCCACTAGACTACTGCTACACTGTCTCCCCTGACATACCCCCCCCCACTAGACTACGCCCATAACCCCTCCCACTAGACTACTGCTACACTGTCTCCCTGACATAAACCCCTCCCACTAGACTACTGACCATAACCCCTCCCACTAGACTACTGACATGACCCCTCCCACTAGACTACTGACATGACCCCTCACACAGACTACTGTTACAACCCCTCACACTAGACTACTGACATAAACACTCACACTAGACTACTTTATAAACCCCTCACACTAAACTACTGACATGACCCCTCACACTAGACTACTGACATGACCCCTCACACTAGACTACTGACATGACCCTCACAATAGACTACTGACATGACCCCTCACACTAGACTACTGTTATAACCCCTCCCACTAGACATAACCCCTCACACTAGACTACTGCCTACACTGTCTCCCCTGACATAACCTCCCACTAGACTACTGCTACACTGTCCCCCTGAAATAACCCCTCCCACTAGACTACTGCTACACTGTCTCCCCTGACATAACCCCTCCCACTAGAACTACTGCCATAACCCTCACACTAGACTACTGCTAACACTGTCTCCCTGAAAACCCCTCCCACTAGACTACTGACATAACCCCTCCCACTAGACTACTGACCATGAACCCTCCACTAGACTACTGACATGACCCCTCCCACTAGACTACTGACATGACCCCTCACACTAGACTACTGACATGAACCCTCCACTAGACTACTGACATAAACCCCTCCCACTAGACTACTGAATAACCCCTCCCACTAGACTACTGACATAACCCTCCCACTAGACTACTGACATAACCCCTCCACTAGACTACTGACATGACCCCTCACACTAGACTACTGATATAACTCCTCACACTAGACTACTGACATGACCCCTCACACTAGACTACTGACATAACCCTCACACTAGACTACTGACATAACCCCTCACACTAGACTACTGAAATAACCCCTCACACTAGACTACTGACATAACCCCTCACACTAGACTAATGACATGACCCCTCACACTAGACTACTGACATTAACCCCTAGACTACTGACATGACCCCTCACACTAGACTACAGTTACAAACCCCTCACACTAGACTACTGTTAAAACCCCTGACACTAGAATATGATAACCCCTCACACTAGACTACTGACATGACCCCTCACACTAGACTATGACATTACCCCTCCACACTAGACTACTGTATAACCCCTCACACTAGCCTACTGACAT